>NW_025423869.1:0-130191 GCF_020740605.2 Lemur catta | reverse complement strand
AGCACTGAGCTCCTCTCATTAAAAAGGACTTAAGTGGAGACTCCTGGCTGCGAAGGGGAAGCCAGCCGGGGTGAAGGAAGAGGCTTCTGCTAACAAGCCTGGCATGGGGCTTACGCAGAACACCAGCACCATCCACCTCCTTTGTGTTTCCGCACGGACTGCCGTGTGGGAGAGGAGGCCCCGGCGCAGGGTAGCGGGGACATCCCTTTTGAGGGAGCCCTAGACAAGGAGCCAGATGGTAAAATAAAGACGAGCTGACATCAGCGTCATGTAGCCTCGCCCTTCAGTTATGGCTCTGTCATGCCAGGGAAAGCCATCTGTCCCCTTCTAGTCATATGCTGTGCTTTTGTGGCATTGTTATTATCTTGACTGTGCCCATGTAAGTGCGAAAGGCTGAGACTAATGCAGAGCATTAGCCGTGTACACAGAGGAACCGCCGTGAGCCCTCTCCACAGGCTGCCAGCTGCCAGTGGTGCCATTCTGCACCCTGCCCATGGGTGGAACCAGGTAAGCACAGACCCCAGACGGACCCATCAGGAGAGACTCGCTCTTGTCCACTTTGGTCATGTCGCGTCAGCACCCACTTTGAGCTCAGCACCTTTTTGTCCTTGCTGCTTGTACGTGGGGCTTTCCAAACATGGAGGGTCACCTGGTCCCTGTATTTGTCCCCTACTGGTTGGCCTTCGGGAAGTGTGCTCATCGCACACGAGCCCAAGGCAAACAGCATGTTCAGAACATACAGTCATTATTGCAGGACTGTTCTCATGAGGAAAGCTTAAGAAAATCACACATAGATGTGACTCTCCCTTCTAGAACCAATGACATCTTCAAAGTGCTGTGGAACCAATGGGACAGGACCTGGAGAGGAAGCTGCAGGACAAGGGTCCTGGGGGCAGAAGGGACACAAGCGGTGGTAGGATTTGCAAAGCCGACCGTTGTCACGTCATGATGTTGTTGCTCTGAAGAGGTTTCCAAACAGACTTATTCACTGCATCAAAGCAAGACAGCTGACTTTTAAAAATCTCTATCATCAACACTAACACTGGCTTTCTGATTCTCCAAACAAGAATTCTTGCCGTGTGTTTGTCGTTTGTAAAGTAGTTTTTCTTCTTACCCTCCATTGGTGCCAGCACGTCAGTGATCTGAAGCCAGGTCATTTACGAGGCCCTAGTGGTTTGGTCTTGGTCTTGCTGGATTGTGTCCAACCACCCAAAGGGTTTCCCCTCTGCTTTCATTTGAACTGTGTTTCAACAAAAAACTTATTGTCAAGATTACTTATGTAAATTGTTAAACAGCCTTCAACCTTTTCTTGGTCAATCTTAGGAATTTTATGAATGATTCTATTTTGTGAAAGAAATAAACGGAGTTGTAGCCGTCATGACGTCATTCACTGCCCGGGTGGACGGCTTCTAAGGACTCAGCTGTCATTGCTCATAACGCTCTAGACAGGCCCAAGCACCTGGAAAGGGAAGACCACCGCCGTCACTGCCAGGACCACCAGAACACTGCTGGGGAATGGAGAGATTTCCGGGTACCAAACTAAAAATAAACAAGGTCTTCCAATGAGAAGATTCGGAAAGAATGAAAACAAATAATTAAAAAACAAAAACCCCAAAAACCAAGTCTTTACAAAACCTATTGCAAGCGAAATTCCTGTAGTGGGACATATATGGCTTCTGTTTTCATACTTCAAAATCTCACTTAAAGCATGGAGATCTTAACTATTCATTTTTTTTTTTTATTTGAGACAGAGTCTCACTCTGTCACCCGGGCTAGAGTGCCATGGCATGAGCCTCGCTCACAGCAACCTCAAACTCCTGGGCTCAAGCGATCCTCCTGCCTCAGCCTCCCGAGTAGCTGGGACTACAGGCATGTGCCACTATGCCCGGCTAATTTTTTCTATATATATTTTAGTTGGCCAGATGATTTCTTTCTATTTTTAGTAGAGACGGGGTCTCGCTCTTGCTCAGGCCGGTCTCGAACTCCTGACCTCGAGCGATCCTCCTGCCTCGGCCTCCCAGAGTGCCAGGATTACAGGCGTGAGCCACCGCGCTAGGCCTTAACTATTCATTTTTAAAGCATTTCTGAAGACACCCTTAAAGAGTTCTGGAAGGAGCGTTACAGCCACCCTGGGAAACCAGTGCAGCCACTGATGCCTGGCCCTGCGTCACCTGGGCCGATGCCACACTGTGCCGAAACACGGCTATTACCTGCAGCTGCTGTTTTTTGCATGCCTTTACTATGTGCCCAATGATTTACATACATTATTAATCTTACGAAAACTCTGTGAAAAAAAGGAAAGAAAAGGTGAAGTAAAATTGCTTAAGATTGTCCGAATATTAAGAGGAAGAACTGAAATCAAACTGGAGTCTGTTCAATTCCAATTCCCACGTGTTTTCTACAACTCTTCACAGTATTTCTTTTTCTTTAAGAAGAGAGAATTGTTTTAACATAGAATATAGTTGTGAATAAGCTTTTTATTTTAAAGGGTCAAATAGGTGCATGATCTATCATAATAGCAAGTTTGGTTTTCCAAACTCCAGTAAAATAACGATGCCTGTCCATGAGATGCGTCCATTCCCCACTGATTTCACTACATCTCACATAGCCTCTCTTCACAGCATTCAGCCACAGAACTTAACTTTTTCTAGATTCCTCGTGGAAGTATTCCTATTTTAAATAAAATCACTTTATGCACTGTCTACATTTATGAAGCTAGTTTTACACTAAAACACACTAATTAGTTTATGAATGTTGGACTAAGGAATTTTCACATCCTGGCAAAGGATTTTAAGTGGTGGCACCTATTGCAACGTATGATATTGTGGTCTAACATCATTAGAAACACATTCCTGACATTTAGAAAAGGAAGAGAGTGTTCTGTCAAGTTTTAAAACTACTGAATGTGTATTACTGAAGGAATACAGTGTGTTTGGAGTTTGCATGGCACATTTTTTGCTGTCTCAATTTATTCAATATTCAGATACGAAAACAAATATAGGTCATGACTTAGACTGCAAAATTGGCCCTCAGTTTTTCATCTCTGATGGAGACCTTCCAAGAGAGTCTACGTTTCAAGCACATTTATTATTGTCTTGCCATTTAGGGTTCCCAGTGTGCAACTTTTAGAAATGCTGGGTCCAGCTCACCACCTTGTGTGAGATGAGGAAATGATGTTTGAGCTGTGGGTCTGGGCACAGAGACAGGTGTGGGGAAGCTAGAATTTCAAACTTTTGGATTGTCATTTGTATAGTATATTTCAAAATAGCTAGAAGGGGAGAATTTTAGGTTTCCCAACACAGAGAGAAAAACAAGTGTTGGAGGTGATGGATATTCCCATCACCGTGATTTGATAATTACACATTGTATACAGGCATCATAATACCACATGGACCCCCAAAATGCGTACAGCTATCATGTACCAGTAAAAAAAAAAGAAGAAAATGTTAAATTTAGGGAACCACAAACATGTGATCAAAAGAATTTTGGGAATGTGAGAAGTTCCATGACCCTGAAAATTGACGGCAATGCTAGAATAAAAATCTCCCATCTGAGAAATCTTTGCAAATTCTCAAACAACTGTGAATGACATCAAGTAGTACAACGGCAAGCAACTTGCAAACCTGATCATGTCTTTTGCTGGAAGTTTTAAAATTCAATTCTACTTGGCGGTGTTTTTGATGGGGAATATGCCTTTAATTTCATTATGTATTACAACAGGTAAATGTACGATGTTAGCTTTGTAACACAGCCAACACTCTGAAATACATCCATTCCGTATAAAGGACACTAAAATTTAGGCCAAAGTTTCAAGTTTGAAATAAGACCTTACACGAGGCTATTTATTATTTGAGCTGTAGATCTCATGACTTTTTTCTCATACATGCCTCTTGTGTTCCACTTTGTCTTTTCAGAAAGCACAGGGACTAAGATGCAGCCTAGCAATAGGCAAACCATTTCAAAAATGCCAAATGATTGCTCAAAATGAAATCACAGACTGAGGCTGACAAGAATAAGCATGGAATACATGTGTATTACTATGGCGAACAACCCAAGCTGACTGAAAATGGGCGGATTAGCTGCTCCCAGACTGCTGGAGAGACAGGCTTCCGAATTTTCCTCTCAGCAGCTGGGTCAACATGGAAACTTCACTACCACACAGATGTAGGGAGGCTGCAGGGTTCGTCAATTGAGCACATCAAGGACGCTATTAAGTATCCGGCGTCATCCTTGTGTCCTGCCTGCCTTGCCTTGGTGAGGCCCTGTCATGTTTGCAAAATGACTCTATCTCCAGACCTTACACAGCCTCACACACGGATGTCCAGAGACAAAATAAATAAGCAAAAGGGCTTTCTCTCTCATGCCTCTTTTTAAGAGCTTAGAATCTTTCCCTCAAGGACACCTCATCCGCATTGATGTCCATGCACGTCTTGTAACTTAGAATCAATCGGGTCAGGTGCTTCTTCCCAGCCCAATCCCACACTGGGAAGGAACAGCTGCGCTGCCTTGTGATCGGCTGGGGGTAGCCACTGGGACAAGACTCATCTTCCCTGAGACCTACACCAAATACGGGTTCTAGAGTGAGGAAAGGGGCTCTCAGGAAGAAAACCAAGTGTCTGCTACACAGTGCTGCACCAAACAACAGAAATTAATATCCCCAAAGACCAATGAAGGAAATTTTAGCATGGAAGCTACCTGCTAAAATAGAATGGATGAAAGAGGGACACCTGGCAGGGGATGAAGGAAGGAAGAGCATCGGGAGGGAGGATGCTTCTGTCTCTCCCTTCTGGATCTGGAAGTTTCCTTTCTGACTCCAGATCACCCACAGCAAAGGCGGCTTAGCATATAGTTAGTGTCATGACTTGAATTCTGTCTCCTCAGAAGACATATTTATGGGCTGGGTGAGGTAGCTCACACCTGTAATCCTAGCACTCTGGGAGGCTGAGGTGGGTGGATCGTTTGAGCTCAGGAGTTCGAGACCAGCCTGAGCAAGAGCGAGACCCCGTCTCTACTAAAAATAGAAACAAATTATCTGGCCAACTAAAAATATATATAGAAAAAATTAGCCGGGCATGGTGGCGCATGCCTGTAGTCCCAGCTATTCGGGAGGCTGAGGCAGGAGGATCGCTTGAGCCCAGGAGTTTGAGGTTGCTGTGAGCTAGGCTGATGCCACGGCACTCACTCTAGCCTGGGCAACAGAGTGAGACTCTGTCTCTAAAAAAAAAAAAAAAAAAAAAAAAAAAAAGATATATTTATGTCCTCAACCCTGGAACTTGTGAATATGACCTTTCTTTGAAATATGACTGCAACGTGATCCTGTAATTGGGTTAAAAAGTGGTCACGTTGGATTAGGGTGGACTGTTGTACGACACTAACTGGAAGAGGAAATGGGGACGCAGACACAGAGGGAAGCTGGCCTGGGAGGAAGGAGGCGCAGCTCGGAGGGGCTGCCTGAAGCTGTGAGAGGCCAGGAAAGACCCTCCCTTGGGGGTCCAGAGGGAGGCCGACCCAGCCCACGCCTTGACTTCGGACTTCTGGCCTCCAAAGCTGTGAAGAAAAAGTTTCTGCTGTTTTAAGCCACCCGGTTTGTGGTACTTTGCTACGGCAGTCCTAGGAAATGAATTCAGTCAGGATTCAGTTAATTAGTGATTATTAGACATTAGTATAGGCCAGCTATAATATTTAGGCTTTGATCTTCTATATTGTAAAGAAAGAACTATGTTTGCTCACAGCACAATCTCACAAGCCTACATTTCATGCCTTTCCAACCATGCAAGAATCGAGCTCGAGCTCATTAGACCAAGTTCAACTCTGCACCACATGAAAAATTTGGAATGGACAGAAGTGGCTGGCATGCAATGCAATCAGAAAACTTAGCCTGCGGACATTTCAGAAAGGAGGAAACAAACAACATGTTTTCAAGGTTATACTAACTCTACTATGCCATCATTGTTCTGGAGGCATAGAAATCATTTTGCATCTTATTCTGATAACAGATGAGACAAGATCAAAATGTTCTTTTGTAAATGCTTCTAAACAGAAACTGTAACTCATTAACATCTGTGGACTTCCATGTATGAAAAACATCATTATTTAATGCCATGAAGATAGAAAGCCAAGTCTCAAATGACTTGAAAACCTTCACTTAAAATCTTCAGTTTTTGAAAGAAAAGTTGATTTTCAATGTGTCTCCAGAGCATTGTACAATAGCCTCCGACAGTAATGGAGCAAGGTGAAAATCCGCTGACGGGAAGACTGGGGTGGCACTCAGCACCTACAGCCCCTGGCCGGGGGGCCTTCACTGGTCCCCATGCTTTAGGGGATCCGCTCTGGGCCCCCCAGCCACATCCCCCCTCACAGCGAGACTATCCGTCCCTCCAGAACAAGCTCCTGGCACCCAAACGCAGACCCCCAAAGTCACTGCCCAAGTGACCTTGGGCCCACTCCCAGGATGCAGGCTGTCCTCTTCGCAGGCCTGAAGGCTGACTAAGGGGTGCTATGTGTAGGGTAGTGGGGGGCAAGTGGACAGAGTTGGGATGTGCCAGCTGGGCTGTCCCCATGTCCACGCTCAAGGGTCCTCACAGTCGGAAAGTGGTGGGTCCCAGGCGGCCAACACTCAGGGCTCCCTGTGCCACCATGTGCCGGCCCTGGGTGGTTTTGAATCTGAGCTTTCTAAGTTGTACTCGGGTAGGAGGAAGATAGACTATGTGAGTTTCTGAGATTGATTCATTAATTTGCGTAACTCCATATATATAAAAATACTACATAACACACAGTTCCCCATTTATTCTTGTGCGAGGCCTCAGAAATGTCAGAGGAGAATCCAGTGGTATTATTGAAATGTAATCACCTGCCATGCCTTTTATTAATCGAATGAAGCTACTTCTCTGTAAACATTTAATAGAGCTACTACTTCAGGTTGAGCTGTCGTAAGACGAAGATACTAGGATCAAAATATAATGTGATACATTTATTGTGGGTCAGAAAAGTAATTTTTCAGGAGTTGCAGGAAATTAGTCAGAACAGAACTGGATGATCTATAACGCACAATATACTGGTCAATATTAAATATCCTCATTTCTAAAAGGTTCATTTCTTATAAATATGAGTAAAATATAAGCATTTACTAAAGGAATAAAATAGGAATTTTAAGAAATAATTTTTGCTTATAGATTATCAGAGATATAGTTTTATTTTTCTACTCATTTTTCTTTCCATCGCTTGAACTTTCATATTTTCAGCCCAAAATATGGCATATTGACTAGTATATTCCTGAATATATCAGTCATATAGTAAAACAATGTCTTCCATCATAACAAAAATGTCTGTACAATCAAAAGATTTTTAAACCTATAATTCCCTAATGATCAAGACCACAAAATTATTGTATAATTCTGAGCAATTTAGTTAAACCTACAGACCTGTGAACTAAAATAAAATCTTAAGGCTCACCCCCCCATGGGCTGACTGAATGGACCCCCTCTTGGCCAAGGGAATATCCTAAAACTAAACTGTCTGCCAGGAGGAGGGGGGTCAGACAGGCCTTATCACGCCCCCTCCCTTCTTGGGGACATCTTTGTAACCCACTAACAGGCCTAAGGGGATGCAAGACAGACCTGCAGGTCCTCAGTTTACACAACAAATGTAAGTCCTGTGGCTTCTCTCTGATTAACACCTCCTTATCTTAAAACACTCCAAGCCTTTAGACAAAGCTTCATGTCTTTAGCCAATTACAAGTCAAAGAATTTTTAAACCCACCTGTAAGCCCCACCCCTTCCAATGTAGCCTCCCACGTATTGATTTATAACTTTACCTGTAACCCCTGTCTCCCTGAAATGTGTAAAACCAAACTGTAACCCAGCCACAGCGAGTCCACTTGCTCAAGGCTTCTTGGCTTTGAGCCTCAAATTTGGCTCAGAATAAATCTCTTTAAAATTATTTTACAGAGTTTGGCTTTTTTTCTACTGACAACCAAAAAGAGCTTTCCAATTAAATGAACCAAAAAACAAGAATCACTACTGACATTATATGCTGGCACGTGAATCATTTGTGACAAGGGTGATTTCAGAGCTCTTGCCGAGTCAGGTGACCTGGCTTCAGCTGTGACATACACCACTGGCTGTGGAGCCAGAAGGAGCCATGGCAAACCCACACAGGCAGATTTCCGAGCCAAGAATTCCTTTCGTGGCCCCCCAGCCATGGTCAGCCCTCTCCCTGGTGCAGACAAGCCTCTGCGAGCTGCCGAGCTGTGCTGGAGTGGAGAAGGACAGGTTTCCAACGGCAACACGCCCCTGTCAGGTCCCACCAGGCCTGCCCATGCACACATTAGTTCACAACATACTAACTGCACTCTTACTCTCACACAGGACTGCGTCCTTTACCGGTGAGATTCTACGTGTCAGATGAGCAGCACAGGTAATATATGCTGTGGTTCACAGCAAGGTGAAATTATTGAGGGTTAAACACTAGTCATATTATTATCCAAATTGGAGCCCCATTCTCATCTTTGTAATGTTAGAAAATTTCAACATAGTGGAGGGGCAGCTTTTCAAAGGCACTACAGGGTTTGCTTCAAAGCTTAGGTCTTAGAATCCTGCATATCAGAGATTCTAATCCCAGTGCTACCGTTTACCGTGGGATTTAGATATATTACTTAAACTCTCCAAGCCTCAGTTTCCTCATGTGTAAAACAGTTTAAAATAAAACCTATTTTATAGCATCCTTGTGAAGATTAAAATAGTAATATTTTTAAAAACACTTAGGTGGGTAAGCACCGAGGTTTATTCTTTACTGTAGTTTTACATCTGTAGACACACTGTATATGTATACGTCACAAAACGAATTATATTTTTCCTAAGTAGACAAAATCAGCAGGTCTCATACACTGACTACGAAATTTCATTTTTGCATGTTCTATTTAGTTTCTGAATGTCACCACAATTCATCTCTATTTTACATAATTATTAGCATAGTGATATATAAATGGACTTATGATATTACTGAATTCTCTACTGAGTAATTTCTGAGTAATTCTCTATTGAGTATTTTCTAGTGATTAAACTCCAACTCAAGGAGAAAATATCTTTAATATTCATTCCAGACCAATATAAAATGAAAATTATAATTGGGTAGCAACTCAGCTATTATACAGCAATGGATTTCAAAAGCACAGATGTTATGCAACAACCATTCTGGAAAATACACCTTTCTAACGAAAGCTCTCCATTACAGCTGGAGCCCAAGAACTTCATTAAAACCACTAGTTATATCTGTAGTAGAAAGCAAAGAAAAACAGCAAGTCCTATAGTTTTCTGATAAATACCTACCTGGACATTTTATTATAGAGTTCTCACATTTTATATTTCTTCTCTGTGATGTTACCATAAGCTATGGCCTTTAACACTCCCAGTGCTGTGTACAGCTGTCCAGGTTGTATACTGCACAACTCTGAGAGCGTCCATTCACATAGACTACCATGACAAACCCAGCAGCTCTCTGAAGTTCACAACTCGAACTGTGGTATCCCTGGTTCCCTACTTTCACTCCACAATGGACTCCCTGTATTAAAAACTAGAATTCTATGATCTCAGCTCTGAACTAAATGGCCTGAAATTAGAATAGATCTTCAGCTTCTTTAGATAGATTGAAATTTTTGGAAATTAACAAGTCAGAGTCACAGTTGTGTGTCATGAGACTTCAAACATGTGGCAGACATTAAGGACTTTGGATTATATGCGATGAGAATAAAAGTGGGATTATGATTATATCTCAGTTTATACAGCTTCCTTCTAGGGGGCCATGTGAGACCATAGAAAGCATAGTGGTAGAAAGTATAGCAGATTCTATAAAAAAGAAGGAGAATGGTAAACTAAAGAAAAGTAAGATTACAAAGTACTCTTAGATATGAGTACTTGACAGGCGACTTGTGGTTTTTCCCAGCATACTACGAGGTGGCTGTTGTGGGCAACCCCGGCCTACATGAGCAGCTCTGCCATGGAGTCTGACATTTAGCCAGAAAGGAACACAGTTCTGAGCCTTCGGCTGCCTCTGTCTGTCTGCCAGTGACATTTAAACCTGGAATAGATGAGCACTTGTCCTTTGTAGTACAATCGCAGAGCTTTGCTGCTGTTACATACAGATATGCGGAAAGTTTTCATTTCTAGCCCCAGATGGAATTCTGGCTCTGAGACTGGAACAGGACCAGAAGCCAGAATGGAGATTCATGCATTTCTGCAGCTGCACATTTTCTTTGTTTTTAGGAGTTTAATTTAACCCCAGGTACATCAAATTAAAGTTGTGTGGGCAACACGACTTTATAGTAAGTCTTGCCCGAGCACAAATGAATACATGTTGAGTCAACATCCCATCAGAAAGTCAACATGAAAGACTGAGCAGTGCAGCTGTGCTCTCACCGTTGGCCTTGTGCTGTGCGTCTGGCGGAAGCCGGTCCGGAGCGTACCACGGGCAGTCTGGCTGCGTGGAACAATAAAACATTATTATAGCAATATGGACTTCAAACAAAGCACAGCGGCAAGTCACAAAGCGTCATTATGTTATGTGGCTTTTATTAAGCAGACAACACAGAAGTAATTTCTTCCCAAATCTGTCGCCAAGCTCCTTCATCCTGCTCACCTCCCTCATCACTGCCACCATCTCTCCCCACCCCTCTGAAATCCACTCTGGCCAGAATTTCTCCTACTCTGCGGCTGTGATACGTTTTCTTTCTTTCTTTCTTTTTTTGAAACAGATGTGTTTTGGATATCTGCAGAAGTATAAACACTTGTGTAAAACTGACCTTAGCCCATACATAAAACAAAGCAACTTACCATCGACACATACTTTTTTAAAAACCCTCACACTGGAGGCAATGAGGAGGCCAGGAAAAAAAATGCAAGTTTAATATATGTTTTCTATTTTCTTCAAGGAAGAAACCTAAGCTGTTAGACGGGGACGGGGCACGCAGAGGTTCAGGATGGCGACGCAGGGCTCACCCTTCCCTCTGCACGGTTCTCCAGCAGAACCTACTCTCCAAATTGCTGCACCAGGCTAGTCTAGAAAGACCAGATTTTTCTCGTGGGATTTTCTCTTAGGTTTATACTAGTTAAGAACAGCTAGATATTGAATGTCAGGGAGCATGTCAAACAAATTGCATTGAATAAACAATAAGCTACAGACCTGAACTATTAAGATAGCTCCAAGGCCAGCATCTTTGTATTTAACTCCTTGGAACGGAGCAAGCTCAGCTTTACCTGGCCACAAAGTAGGCCTGCCTTCTGCTCCGAATGCCCACCCCAGCCTCCTACTTCCGCACAAGACACAGACAATATACATCTTTTGTGCCATTATTCAATTATCTCCTAAAAATAACTTGAGGAAAATTTCTCTAACGTGAGCCACTAGAGAGCACTGATAGGGCTGCCCGGCCACTAACAGTAGCCTACAAAGTTCGATGACCTGACACAACACTGGGAACGCCGCCTGTCTCAGAGCCGGGACAGTGTGACCTCACCCTGCCCCACTCAGGCACCTGGGCTCCTGGCTCCTTTGGCTCATGAAAAAGCTAAAAGGGGAAATGAGATCACCTCTGCTTTTTATCTTCTCATCTATTTTTAGACGTCTCCAGTAACACACAGGGTAAGTGATGTGAGCCTCAGTTTTATAGCTCAGAAGAGTCACCAAAAGGTGAATATGCCATCATGTCACCAGCATCGTTGCCTGTGACTGAATTCAGGCTTAGCTATTAGCAAGAAACATGGAATATTCTTTTGAAATTAACTCTGAGGATTTTGCTGTAAATTCTGCCATTATGTAAGATTTTTTAAAAAACTGAATACAGCTTGAAACTGTAGGCCATTACGCATGGCCTGGAGTCCTGTTTTCAAACGTGGATCTGTGTTGGTGCTAAGTTTGTGTGGTCTTGATGGCCTCGCCCCTTCCAGGTGACAGGAAAGTCTAATGAGAAGGTGAAGTCCTTTCTTCCTTCTGTAAATGAAGAGTTGACAAAAATGCCATTTCTACTCCTAAACTTGAATGACTTACTGGTTTTATTGTTAATCTTTTATAAAAATCTCTCTCCAATTCCCCAACCTGTAGAAGCTAACTCCTAAATAGATTTCTCTTTATGTTTCCCACAATCTTAGTCTACTCCTACATTCTTAGAAAAAAAAAATTTTAAGGAATAATAGCTGTGTTTGAAGATTCCCAGAAATGTTTCTAGTAAAGACTGAAAAGAGGAAATGAGAAAGGAAGAGGTAAAGAAACAGGTAAAGAAAAGAGGAAATGAGAAAGGAAGAGGGAACAGCACTAGCAATGGGTAACATGAAAACCCAGTTCTCGGCAGTGTGCTGTGTCACACCAGGGCCAAATCAGAGATGCTCATTAAATCCTGACATGCTCATGCCACCCAGAGAGTCGTCATATCCTCCCTTGAGACACGGGCTTTGAGTCACACTCAAGTACCAAAGTATGAGAGGTTTCAGGCAACCAAGAGAATCAGGCGGTCTGTATGTGCCTTGCCAGGAAAATTCCAGTTAAAATCTCAAATTTTTTGCATCATTGGAAACACCATTAATAAAAACTAAGGAATGTGGGGTGAACTGTCCGAGCAAATCCAAAATCTAGAAAAATGTGTAACTCTTTTCCTGGATAAAGTTTCTGTCTACATAGGCAAAATGGAGAGCAGACGCAGAATTCAGACTGTGGGGAGAGGAGGGGGCGGATACTGCCACTGAGAAGGAAAGGAAGGGCACTTCGGGTTTGACTTATTCAGGTTGACTGTCCAAATCAATTCCACTCACAAATAATTGCTCAACTGTTCGCTTCATTCTGCCTGGGCAGACACAGCCGTGGAGAACAGTTTAAGTGGGTCACTTTTTTTTGGATCCTTTAAGAAAATCCTTTCAATTGAAAAATGTCAAAAGCTATTTTGCACACAGGCAGCCATATCCATAGTTGTTCAATTTACGTTTATAACTAAAAGAAGCATCTCATTTTTTGTTTGCCCATATTTACTTTGCTTTTCTTTACACATAAAAACATCCTTTGAGTAGAGTCGGGCATGCCAATTGAAAATGATCCATATGAAATGTTACATGTTTGTTCAGGAAATCATACCTCAGTTTGAGACCTTTCAGTTAATTTATTCATATCTATGTGTCCTGTGGATTCAGTGTCTCAAAGATAATTATATTGTACACCGACCACCGGAACAGTACAAATTAGGGGATGAGAGAAAATAGAAGCTCTTTCTACAGATAGTAGTATTACATGCCAAAACTCCAGAGATGCACATAATTTTTACCTAAAGAGAACACTAAGCATTTATTTGCCACAATGAAAGCTCTTACTTACTGGGTGCTCCTGTGGATTCTGCACAGCCGCAGGGCCTGCTGGTCCCCAGGGATCCCGCAGGTGGAAAACCAAGCCACAGTGACAGGTTGGCAAACACATCTGGGGAGAACAAGGCTGTCAGTTCATGGGCAGTGGGTGAAACTGGGGAGTTACACTGACACGTGCTCTACACAACAAGCTTGGGTTTCAATCTTGAGGTGCCCAATCTGGAATAATTCTAACTCAAAATAGTAAATATGTCAGTATAGATTCAGGACCAATACAGACGAGACTCCAAGGCCAAATTTTATCTAAGGTGAAACTATAGTCACTTCTTCATTTTGAAGAAATTAGAAACACTTGAAAAGTATACAGAGTTAACTTTTTTGTTTCTGAGTTATCGTCATAGAGGGTCCTCACTGAAGAAAAACCATCCACTGAGGCATAAAGTAAGTTTTCTTAGATTGCAGTCAGAGACAACTCAAGTCCAGAAAGGAAATTAGGAATTAAGAGAAACAATATTCATTCTTTAAGGCCACTAGAGAACCCACAGGATAGAATGCTTCAGTGATCAAGACATTTTCTTGAAAGAGGCAAAATCTTTGCTATGGTTTTCCACTGTAAATTGTGTGAGCAACTGCAAGAAATACCAAGGAAATATATTTCCCAGATGTTTGTGGGTGTACAAAGAATCTCCATCTGAGTGAACACACACTAAGGCTTGTGCCGCTGGAAACATGCTCCAGAAAGCGCGTGTTCTGCCCGAGTGTGACGGCTGAAAGTCTTTGGTAGTTCCCAAGCGTGGTCCACCCACTGACGGTTCAGTCGGTAATGAAAGGCACAGGCTGCTCTGGGCCACCTGCAGCAGCGCATGCCTTTAACCGGGACCACGAGAAACGCTGTACATGGGAATAAACGTGTGAGTGACTTGCAGTTGCCACCTCAACTGTGACAAGAGGGCTTAGGTAAGGACCAACATACCTGTTTTAATTGCTTTTCCAGTTTTTCTTTCTCCATCTGACAAGCTTTTGTCTATGGACAAAACAAAGGCATTTGCTTATCAAGAAGAGTTCAAGTCATTGGTTCCAAACGCACTCCTGACCCAGCTGTCAGCAACAGACTCAGAGACCTGAGCGCTGAGGCGCTGGCAGCAGGAACGCCAACAAAAACAGTCACATTCTGGTTTTTCCAATCACACACTGATCCTATCTTGAAATTCCCAAATGAAGTGTGGAAAGCTGGATAGCTTTAAATCCTATTCCAACTTTTTGAGGCTATTGTAATTCTGAGTTTTAAGCTGATCTATTTAGATATAGATACAGAAACGGCTTCCACTGCTGACTGAATGAAGCTGGAATTGGTCATTCTGACATTCAAAAGCCCCCACAATAAATGTTAGATGCTGTACATGCACTTAACACAGGCCAGACACTGATCTAAATCCTTCACGTACAATAACTTATTGAATCCTCTTAATGCCCCCAGGTGATACTTAATATTATCTCCATTTTGGAGATGAGGACATCCACACATGAGATGTTGAGTAACTTATTCAAAGTCACACCGACTTCTCCCAGCCACATCTAGCACAGTCACCTGCCCTGGGGTCCCTCCACATCTGACACACCTAGAGGAAGCCCCTTTTTCTCTGAGTGTTTATTAATTCCACCCTTATCCCTATACCCCATTTTCCGCATCCCTAAAAGGCATGGCCAAATGTCTCCTCCTGGGCGATATCTTTCCAAGTTGCGCTCTTCAGAATTATTCCCTCCTCCCTTGGTCTTCCCACGTGGAGTCGTGTGTTTACTATGAGGCTTTGTCCAATATGTGCTATGTATAGTCAATTCTTGCTCCTGGCAGTAGTTATGTTCCATAAAGTCATAACAAATACCGGGTTAGTGAATTCTGAACCATTGTTCCTAGAAGAAATGCAGGCTTCAGTTCCTGCAGGCCTCTGGTCACAGTATTTTTGTCAACTAATTGATACATAACTTTGTTTTATGTGTTGCTGTTTTATGTGTTTATGTTTTATATATTGCTGATTCATTAACACAGAACTCATGGTCAATTGCACTACAACTTACGCCTGCATGAAGTTTACCTAACACACGTGTTCTCGGTAAAGGCATGTCACAGCCTTCATGCGCTTAGGAACACTGACAGTACTTCGGCACTACGCTTCGTGGCCATTGTAAACAATGAAATTACCAACAAAAAGCACAAAGCTGTGAAACACATGGCACTAAATGGATCACAAGAAAGAAACTTTCTACAGTGTGAGAACTGAAACAGGAAGGCAGCAGCACCGTGTTCAACCTCAGCCAGGAATGTGCATGTCAGGTGACTCTGCCACTGCCTGCTCAGGCATGCGAATGCGCCAGGAGAGCACTGCAGGGGCTGATCTGGGGAACACACACACGTCAGTGCACAGGCAAATTCACATATACGGAATCTGGTTGCTCAGGTGTGCGAATGTGCCAGGAGAGCACTGCAGGGGCTGATCTGGGGAACACACACACGTCAGTGCACAGGCAAATTCACATATACGGAATCTGGTTGCTCAGGTGTGCGAATGTGCCAGGAGAGCACTGCAGGGGCCGATCTGGGGGAACACACGTCAGTGCGCAGGCAAATTCACATATACGGAATCTGCGATGCTCAGAACAGACTGTGTATGTCTCTCTAATTATATCGTGAGTTCTTTAATAACAAGAACTGGTATTTTATTCCTTTACAGTACAAAGCAGAATGCCTTGCAGAAAAAAAGCACAGGAATTAGAATACAAGGAACTGAAAGTAGCATGTTCATATAACTAAATGAAACTATTAAACATGCACCCTTCTAACAGACTAAAATAATTTATGAAATACCTTTGAGTCATGACTTCAGCTCGGTGTTTTTATAAAGGCTTTTTTCCCCTACTTAACCCTGAGAACAACTCTGTGAAGTCATGAAGCAGGCATCGTTATCCCTATTTTACAGGTGAGGATACTCAGAGAGGTTAGGTAACTTATTTTTTAAAGAGAGAGGTTTTAGAGTTATAAGAAACATTTTAGAGCTCATCTAGTCCAACTCTGTCATCCGACAGATGAAGAAAGGGAGTCACTGCAGGTTGAATAACCTGCTCAAGGTCACATCAACTGAGCACTAGAGTGGCAGGACCACCAGGTCTTTCCCCCCAAATTTCTCCGACTCCTGAGTACTTAAGCAGGTCTCATTTCACCACGTTGCTATCTTACCATTGTTGCTGCCTTAAAAACATCCCCGGTGACAGAATGAATCGGTTCTGGTGTGTCAGCAACTAGTTCCAGAATGATTTGACCTAAACATTCCTTTAAAAGTCCACTCGGACAATAAATAATATGTTATTCAACTAAGGTAACCCCAGTCCTTTTTATTATATCATAGCATTTAACCTGCTGTAAATACACTTAACAAAGATCATCAAACCATCTACTATATTTCTTTGTGAGTTCTAACATCCTTTTTCCAAAGTGAAGGACACTTTTGAAAAATAAATGATTGGGCTATCATTATTTTAAAGGAAAATTTTAATAGTTTTAAGATATCATTTACATATCATTAAGATTGTCCCTTAGTTTATAAGCACAATTATACCATACTGTGTCTAGACAATACATTTATTTTGTTGATAACTATCAAAAATTACAGATGGCACAGGAAATGACTTGTGGATTATAGCATATAACATGGCATGGATGAACAGATGTTCCTGGGCTGGATAAAAGTTCTGTAATGGCAAGGACATTGCCAGTCTTAGACATCAATTCATCACCAATCTGAACTTATTATAGAAGAATGGATAAAACTCAAATATAGTAGGAAGTGAAACTATTTATACAGTGACAAAAGAAATTAAGGAAGCTCTGCATGTAAGAAATAAAGCTAAAAGAGAGATTTCTTAACCTAGAGTAACCAGAATATTTTCTTACCCACTGTTTATAAATTATGTATTAGGTTGCATAAATTATTTTCAGAAAATTATTTTATTATATTTTACTATTTTATTCCTCTAATTTCTTAGAGAGAAAATTGTTCTCTTGAAAATTTTTTCCATGTAGAATTAGAAATTTCAAATTAATCCTTCAATAAAAATCAGAAAAGAAATTAAGTTTGATTCACAATCTACTTTGTATTTGGAGGAGGAAGGGGATGACTAAGAGTTTAAAGTGTCTTGTAAGACTAAGAATCTTAAAGCTAAGAGCTGCCATAGAAGGTACCACAACGATCTCTTATTTATTCAAAAGCATTGCAAGATTTTGCAAATCAAAAATGTTGCGTTTCGGCCGGGCACGGTGGCTCACGCCTGTAATCCTAGCACTCTGGGAGGCCGAGGCGGGTGGATCACTCGAAGTCAGGAGTTTGAGACCAGCCTGAGCGAGACCCTGTCTCTACTAAAAATAGAAATAAATTATCTGGACAACTAAAAATATATATAGAAAAAATTATGCAGGCATGGTGGTGCATGCCTGTAGTCCCAGCTACTCGGGAGGCTGAGGCAGGAGGATGCTTAAGCCCAGGAGTTTGAGGTTGCTGTG
The DNA here is from genome assembly GCF_020740605.2 of Lemur catta. Lineage (NCBI taxonomy): Eukaryota > Metazoa > Chordata > Mammalia > Primates > Lemuridae > Lemur > Lemur catta. Next base: position 112,302 of record NW_025423869.1, on the reverse strand, counting down.
AGTGAGGCTGACGCCACGGCACTCACTCTAGCCCAGGCAACAAAGTGAGACTCAGTCTCAAAAAAAAAAAAAAAAAAAAAATGTTGCGTTTCATTTTATTTTTTTAAGCCAAATTGTGTTAGCTACATTTTTCTTCATTAACATCAGTATTTACCCATCATGGCAACTTCCTGAGTCTACTTTAATATATCCTATTACACTTAATTTTAGCGTGCTTACATTTAATATATTCTATTTTAATAAACTGGTAACCATTATCTGGCTTCCTTGATAGTGCTCCAGTTACATTAAATCTGGAAACCCACGGAACAAAATCCTCAGTTTCACATGTAAATGGCCTTTAGAAATATGTATGTTTTTGGCAGACAGGAGCACTCTCACATAGCTCTTCAAAGAAAATGACAAGAATTTAGAAACCACTTCACTCTATTTGAGTACTAGGTCGTTCAACTCCCATTCCACCAAGATAAATATTATGAGAAAAAGATCAAAAGAACTGTATTTTATAAAAGACTTTGGAATCCAATTTCTTGGGTAATACTTTACTATACTTTAGTTAAAAAAAATTTCCAGTCATTTTCATCTCCTCACAAGATTGTTTAAGAATGATTTCATTGCAGGTGCTAATCTCTCCAGAAAATCCAGTGTCAACTAACAGAAGTCAAAAAGTCTTCTTTTTTTTTTTTAAAGAAAAAAAATAAAATAAAATACACATATTCTGGCAAAGAGTATTTTGTTTTGATTTGTACCTGAGAATTGAGCCTGTTCAGCTGGGACTGGGAAGTCTGATTAATCTGCTGTAGCTCCTCTTTCTCTTGATTAAGTCTTTCTCGATCCGATCATTCTTTTTTGAAGTCTTCTTCATATATTTGCACCTAAGAAACATTAACTTGCGGTTATAAAAGCTTCCTTTACTCTTAAGCCATTTAAAAGATTTCAGAAAAGGTGTTTTCTGGGCCTTTGCAATCTGAGATGTTTCTATGCTGTCTTCATGAATATTTCTTCATGGTATGATGGAGAAATACACAGGACTATTTAATTTTATCTTTCGCTTTGTTTACAGTGGCAACTCTCAACAATTCCTGCATCAGGAATTCAGAAGGAAAGTAACAATATGTATGTTTTGAAACAATTCCTCTCTGCTGCACACTCTCCACTGTGGTGATGAACCCTCTGGACCAGTCATCTGGCACCAACACAAGGGCTCCGAAGCATGACAATGCTTGAAGTTCTAAATGACAGTTTACTGACAAGAGCTGTGAAGGGAAGCCACAGAATACTGACATGCTAAAGCGCCCAAGTATAAAGTATAGGTTGAGTGCAAAATAGAAATGAAAGCCTGATGTGTGTGGAAAAGTAAGGCGTTCACAAATTTTGCCCTTTATAAGTAATATTTTAGTGGAACACCTCTTGAGAGGTACTTCAAATATTCCAGAAGGTGATCAATCTAAAAAGAAAAATAGATTTAATTATTGTTGTTGCTTTTAATGGGCATAGTGTTGACTGGTGGCTTGTAGACTAGCATGTGAAGTTATGAAAACAAAGGAAACTCAGCTAATGAGGCAAAAAAATTCCTCTTAGACCATGACTTAAATTACTTACATTGGAACACAGTAGCTAGATTTTTGTCTATAAACACTAATGCACGTTGTACCTTCATCACCAACAGTGCAATAAATTTTAACTAAGGGTTTTTCAATTTTAAGTCAACAATAATAGAACAAAATAGGCAAGACAAAAAATTAAACACTTTCGATAGCTCTAGATGCAGATGTACATATTCCATTTTTAAGGCTTTATTTACCAGAAGCATTGCAAAGAAGCTATATACAGCCAAGCTGGCATTTTTATTTTTATTTTTATTTTCTTGGTTGAGAACTGAGGTGCAATTCCAGAGACAGTTTAACGCTCTGTAAACAATTACCAGAAGCCTTTTACATGGGACCAGGCCATCTGATTAGAGTGGAACACCCTGGCAATGTCATCAGTTCAGCCAGGTAGAGGCAAAGACTCTAATTCAATTTCTTTGTGTATTTAAGCCCTTTAGTGTTTCACGTGGCACTTGGTGATGTGGTGATTGTGGGTGCCCAGTTAGAAATGTGCAGTTAAAATGCTTATGAAGAAAGTTACCAACAGAGCCACCCCAAAACTAAGAAGATGGATCTCCCACTGGGGATTATGAAAAAAATCATACCTGTCACTGTCTTTGTCAAATATGAGCTAATCCATTACTGTAAACTCCATGTGTAAGAGTGACACATTATGTACATTATACATCAGCACCAAAGAGGATTCAAGTCTTTGAACATAAGCAATGCGTTCTTTTTGTTTTTCAAAGGAATCCTAGCTAGCACCAACAGTGTTTTAGGGATTGAGAATTTGACAGAGCTTTGACACTCTGCATATTACCCTATTCTCTTCATGGGTTTACTTTTAAGCCATGCATATGACCACGATTATTCAAATGAACTTGGTAGAAGAGAAAACCCAACTTCACCATCAAGTGTTATGACATTTTTAGATCTACTTACAGATAGGCTACTTCCTATGAAATAATAACAATAAATAACAACAATAACACAAGTGCTCAATCTTTTCATGTACTGCATCAAAAATCGTTGTCATTGGCACTTGCTCAGAGCAAAACAGTCAACAAATCAAACCCAGGGACATCAGAAAAAGACACTTTCCATCCCTTTGTTCTATGACGCCCTCTTCCCCACTGCTAATACATTACCGGCAACATGTGCTTCAGGCATTGGGATTCCTGTATGTGTCCTGTATTTATCGACACTGCCATGAACTGTTCCAGCCTTTTACCTACATTAGTTTATTTAACCTTTCACAGGAAAAGAGATGTGCTATGCATGGTTGGGCCCTCAGCCAAGCGCACACCAGCTGAATGAACTACAGTTAGACACAAACAGTGTAGGCAGCTACATCCCTACAGCCCTAAGCTGCCGGCAGATACATGCATGAACTGTTGTAGCAAGCGCATCCTTACTCTTGCTGCCCACCTGGCAACAGTGAGGGAAGCTGGGTGAGTGGGGAGGAGGGAGCTGATGGGCATCAGTAAGTTGCCAGGTGGTGCTACCCACACATGGGAACAGCTGAGCAGACCTGGCTCTTCAGTGATTATGCCCAGTGCAAAGGATGCCCTTTAAAATTGCCCTTCCTGTTCAAAAGTCTGGAGGCCAGCAGCTACGAAATCACAATCTGGCTGCCACCATTTTCTGAAAAGGCCCAGAATTTGGATTAATAGCATTTTTAGGCCGGGCGTGGTGGCTCACACCTGTAATCCTAACACTCTGTCTAGGCTGAGGCAGGTGGATCGCTCAAGGTCAGGAGTTCAAGACCGGCCTGAGCAAGAGCAAGACCCCATCTCTACTAAAAATAGAAAGAAAATTATCTAGCCAACTAAAAAATATATATAGATAAAATTAGCCGGGCATGGTGGCGCAGGCCTGCAGTCTCAGCTACTTGGGAGGCTCAGGCAGGAGGATTGCTTGAGCCTAGGAATTTGAGGTTGCTGTGAGCTAGGCTGACGCCACAGCACTCACTCTAGCTCGGGCAACAGAGCGAGACTCTGTTTCAAAAAAAAAAAACAGAAAACAGCATTTTAAAAATAATCTCTACATGAAACACTCTAGACCCAGTGCTAACAGAATCTCACCCAAGGGTTAATTAGCATACCCCTCTTTTGACTGTGTGAGCTTGGCCGTGCCATTTAATCCAGCAGACACTCAATTCCCTCTTTTATACAGTGTGGGAACGAACTAACTGATCTATAGTCTTCCTATCAAGCTGTAAAGTTAGATAATTCTAATTAAAATAAATGCAAAAAACTTTTGACATATTCTGAGCAGCAAAACAAGTGTCCAAAGGAGTGTGACAAACCCCTGTCTTCTTGTGTTCATGTCACTTCCAGCTTCTCACCTGCTGCTTGAGAACTTCCATTTCTGTCCTCAGCTCTTGAAGGTGGCGCTCTCCAGACTTCCACAAACAATCCCCGGAAGATGAAGAACACTCGATGCTCAGGGCATCCTGAAGAGCCTGTGGTAGCAGATAAGCACACGGGTGATCTAAGATTTACCACATCACATGAATCCATTTATAACAGTTACAATCATTTCAAATGCACCCACAAGGTAGAATTTCATCTTTAATGTTGCTTACAGGACTGAATAACTTTCTTCTTTTTGATTTTTTGCATTATGTATTTTTTTCCCCAGAATCTCTGTCTTTTCTCCATGATAATGCTTATGCTATTCAATCCCCATTATTACCTAGGGGGGCTTTGATGTTGGACCCTCCTCTACCTAGCCAAATAGGAAAGGAAACCATATCTATCGCCTTTTTCTAGATTCTCTGGTTTAATTACATTTAACTCTGTAGATGATGCTCAGACCTCAGGGAGCATGAGAGGTAGCAAACATGCCCATCCCTGGGCACTGCCAGTCTGAGATTCTGCATCAGCAGATCTGGGGGTAGAGTCTGAGAATCTGAGTTTCTCAAAAGCTGAGAAATGTCCCAAATGATGAGTAATATTCTGCTATACAACCATGCCATACCCCCAACAGGAGAGAGGGATGAAAATAAAACCCTTGGGTATTTTCTTCAAAGCAAATAAACTGGATTGAGTACACAGTTGTGTGAACTTCTGACAATCACAAGTTCATTACTAGGCTGACGTATTACAGATTTCTGCTGAGTGAATGGGTCAGCAGGCTTGTACAAGGAGGGCAGGCCCCAATTCCGTGCTGTGGTGCACGGTGTGCACAGTCCGCTGCTGAAATCAACATTTTGAGTAACTTCCATCACAGTGGTAAAAAAGAAAAGAAAAATATTCATTGTAACATAGAAGAACAATAACATCTTACACGTCATGATCTTCTAACACATGTGCTAAATGAGAAAAAAAATCTCTTTTCGTAACTATCACTTAATATGTATGTTTTCAAGTGACAGTTCAAGGTGTAAACAGACATGTGGGACAAAATCTCTTCTGGCTTTAAGTGTCCTTTTATTTTTCTCACTGCCCATAAGTAATGTATTATGCTCATTAAAGCATAAATCTTGGGTCTAGAATTGGCTATTGAACATATTACATACTAGCTAATTAAATTTGTTTATTCATCTATTCATTCATCTACCCATTCAACAAATATTTAAGAACTTATTGTAAGCAAGGCCCTGTTTAGGCACTCAAGATATGGCAGTACACAAAACAGAAAAAAAGTCAGGACCACATTGTGCTGTTGCCTTTGTGAGTCCCTTTCTCCATAAAAATACGTATTAAAATTATATTTTACAACTGCCTTGCTATAAAGGCAAATATATATGAAAACATATATTCAACAAAAGTTTATTTTTTCTTTTGATTTTAAATGACAGTAAACATTTATGGGCCCCTAAACGTATTGTGGTCCCTAGACACTGTGTCTACAGTGCTTAATGAAGACAGCTGTACAAAAATCCTAGCCTTATGTAGCTTGTAATCAAGATTGAGAGACAGAAAACAAATAAGGTAATAAATATAAGACATTAAACATATATTAGGTAGTAACAAATTCCAAGGAAAAATTAAAGCAGGAAGTATGAGGAGTATGTAATTTTAATTAGGATAGCCAGAAAAGTTATCTTTGGGAGGTGACATTTGTATAAATATCTGCGTTTACATAAATCAATTTTTCTCATTGATATTTTATGATTATAATCACCAGAATTATAAAATTATTATTTTTCTAACTTCAAAAAATTATGAACTATAAATACAGATAAATAAAGATGAAGTGTGCACATGGACATAAGCAAAAAAACAGCATTCTTGGCTGTTCTGATATCTACGAGATTTATATCTTTGTGCCCACATTTAGGGACATGAACTACAGAATATAAGAAAACTTGTAATACGGTGTCAAAAATGCGAGGGATTTTTAATATAATCTTAATTAGTTCCTCTAATTCATTTGCAGAAGATTTTCCAGCAGAGAATAGGAGGAAAAAGATACATATTTGCCCTAAATTTGTCTGTCTAAACATTGTTTTTCTTTTTTAGAGGATAAAGTACATTGCCTGTGAAGTCAATCTCCACCTTGCCATTTTCTCCTGATGAATAACTTGTTCCACAAACAGATCTAATACAGGGTCACATCTGCAAAGCATCTTATCAACTATGCAGGCACATGCTTAGCATTGAGGATCTTTAAATGATACCTGGGAACTCTGGTTAACTACAGCCATGGGCATTCAGTCCAAAACACAGGGTCTGAGCACATTTTCAAGGCCAAACACCTACTCTCCTTTCAGAAGAAAGACAATTTCTATGGCTTTGGTCATGAGATAGCTAGTTGAGAGATGCGTATCTCAACTCAACCACGTGCTACAGCATTCCCATGTTCCACACATGGCTTGGCGCTTGGAAGTCAAGAGCAAACAAATTTTTATTTTTCCCCTGAACTAGTCATCGACCCCTTCCCGCTGATAAGTAATTAGTCCATAAAACCACACACACACACACACACACACACACACACACACACACACACACACACACGCATTATCCTTTTGCAGCAATTCACAGGCTGCCCCTCTGAAGAATTACGTTGGAGTTAAGGTATTACAACACTTGCATTTTCCTAAAAGCCTTGACTATTCCTGACCCCCCCCCTACATCCTGCCCCCAATAAAAGTGGGTTTTAGGCTTGCACTTGGGAGGGCCACAATCTCAGCCTTGGGTCTGGCATTTAGCATGCTTCCATATAGTGTGCATCACACCCAGCTCTAGTGATCATTTTAAAGAGCAGCTTGTTTCCTCAGGAAGCTTTTGTGGTTGACCAAGAGATACGTTACTGTTCGCAAACACCCACTTGCTTTGTGTGCTTCTTCAAACTAAAAAAAAACAGTTCTTATAGTCTATAATTTCTCTTCACTTCTCTTTTTCATGATGATTCTTTGCAGGGACATAAATTCCCTAAAGCCTCCTTATCCATGTATGGCTGAAAGCTGTAGACATGAGTTATTTCTAAAATTACAGATAATGTCTTGTGCAAGCCCCCAAGGCTGGGACCCATGTTGCAGGCTAGATTTTGTTGTGACTTTCAGTAGGAAAGTGTCCTTACACAGGGACCTCTCATTCTGATCTCCCATGCTTGGGCTGGCCTGATACCTTATTGAGGCGTCTTATTTCACATTCTAAATGTTCCTTCTTCTTGTTTGCAAGAGCATTTTTTTCCTTCAAAAGCTTATTTTCTTTCTTCAATTCATGCAATTCTTCATTTAGGCTTTCCTTTTCCTTCTGAGGTAAAGAGCAAGAAAATAAAATCAAACTCAGTAAATGTCAAATGCGATATTGTAGAAAAAGTGATATATCAGCTGCTATGGTCGATTGAGAGGGTCACCCTTCTGAGATATAATAATAACATAACCTGCAAGATTTTCACTGAACATTCCATTTGACCAATATCCTTTGGGTGAAAGACAAGGTTAGGATTGAAGAAATCTTTCTTTTATCAAGACTTAGTGGAGTAGCTTAGAAGTTTTGTGACCCTAGGAAAAAAATCAAGATCCCCAAGTCTTACTTTCAATAGTCAAATAAATGGGTCTGCAGAATAAACAAGTTCCCATATACTAAGTGATGGATAAGTGATTCAGAAAAGTAGCTGAAACTCCTAAAAAGAAAAAAACTGTCATTGCAAGAAAATAATACTCTATCTGAAAGCTCAATCCTGCAACACTCTGTACTAGAGAGTGGGAGAAGACAATTTTTGGGCAAACAAGACCCTTCACTATAGGTAATTATTCAGAGCACTGCATTGTTGAGATTATTATTTTTAAAAGGTAGAAATCAACTAGTTCAATTGCCACCACTGTTCCATTTTTTAGATCTTTATCAAGAAGTCTAGTGTACTAAATGACTGAAGGTTAGCTGCTTAGACACTAACAGGCTCTGGATTCAGACAATGTCCCCTATCTCTTAATTTTAGATGCCAGATAGCAAATGTTTTGTCAAGCAAATTGGATTCTTAAGGAGATTGAGATTTTAACCAGGTAAAATAAATATTGCAGAATTTAGGCAACTCGAGATAAGAAAATAGCTAATACATGTGTTAAAGTACGTTATTTTAGTAATTGATCTTTCCCAACGCAACTATTAAATTTTAAAAATCCACTTTAGGTAATTCATTGTCATTAAAAATGCAAACATTTTTTATTTGCTTTTAGTTAAACAGCATGGCCTCTAGACTTAGAAAATGAACCAATCATTTTCTAATTTAAGAGAAAATTATTGTAACTAGAAAACGGTCCCAACTGCACAGGGAAACAATTAATTACAAAGATTCCCGGTCAGGGTGTGATTGGAAAAGGAGATGCCGGCTACCCGGCTGAAAGGGAGTCGCCACAATCCGTTTTCCCTCCTCGCTGCGGCAAACACGTCCCACGAGCCAGAGCCCCCGGGCCAGCACGTGCCACGCTGGTCTTAGGCCACCGCCACCACCTCGCAGCGTCAGGGGCCAGACGCCACCACGGAACAGCCACCCTTGCGTTTTCTCTTACTTGGAGGCCGCTAGTATTTAAGGCTTTCTCCTCCCCAGTTTCTACGCTATTCAGGAAGTCCAGTAATTGAAAGTAAAACCGGGGGACGGGGGGAGGGAAGGATCTATTTCAGGAGAAACTGCCGTCTCAATCCTCTCTACCCAGGTTGCGGCAGGGACTGCCGGAGGCTCAGCATCCGGGGACCGGGTTCGAGTCCCCCCTCCGCGCAGGTCACCCTCTGCAGCCTCGGCCTCCTCGTCGTTCCTGCAGCAAAAGTCACATTTCCCTCACAGGCGGGCTGAGAGCGCTAAAGGAGACGATGAGGCCGAAGTGCTTCGAAAAGTGTTGTTTTTTATGATTACAAACGCATTAGCTGTTTGTAAAGTCTCTCTAAGCTGTCTTGTACAAATACGAGGCATTGCTATATTATTATTAATGCCAGTAATAAAAATAATAACTATGAATAAAAGGAAAAGTAACTCTCGCCGAGCCCGAAGCGTCCCGGGGGCTGGCGCCCTCCCGGCGGGCCCGCGGCCATCCGCGCCTGCGCACGACGAGGGCCGAGCCCGGCGCCTCCCCTCCCCCGCCCGTCCCCCCCCCCCCCCCGCGCCAGCCGCCGTCGCCCTGACGGGGTTTCCACAGGAAGCCCCGCTACGACCGTCCGGCGCCCACCCACTTCCTCGCGCGGCCCGTCGCCGTCTCTCAGGCGCTGCTGCCATCGCTCCCCATCCGGCGCGCCCAGCCGTCCTTCCGCGGCATCCAGTTTCGTCCTCAGCTCCGCGACCTGGGGAGGCGTTCACAGACGGTCGCCGCAAAGCCCGCGCTCGCGGCGACGGACACGCCCCGCCCCCGCCGGGCGCGACTCGGCGACTGAGGGAGATGGTCCGCGACGCATGCGCCTGTCCCCGCACGGCCTCGCGCTTCCCGCCTCCCCGGCTCAGCCCGCGGGGTCGACCGCTGGGGCCGCATCCCCAGGTTGGTCACGCTGCTCTCGGCTCTCCGGGCGGCCTGGCACGGTCTGGGAAAGGCAGCGGGCGTCGCGGCCAGCGGAACATGCCCGCACGGAGAGACACGGGCGCGGCCTTTAATCCGACGCCCCACGGGACGGACCGACGGCGGCCGGGGCCTCCCAGACGGCGCCGCCCCCGGGACGGGTGCGAACTCCCGCCCCGAGGACGCCGCACCTTTCAATTGAGCACTCGGGGACATCGTGCTGGGAAATAAAGGGACGAATGCTGCTCTTCCTCACGTGTGGTCGAGTTTCCTTTATATAGGGAAACTCGCTTTCCCTTTTGGAGGACAGAATGATTTTAAGTTATAAATTGCCTTTGACCTATGAAAGGAGATTTTGTCCAAAAAGTTCCTTCCTCACCAGAGCAAAAGCTCCTTGAGGGCAAATGTGCTTTAGAAGGAAGAGGGGGGGCCCCGTTTGTCCTCCCACTTTCGCTGTCGCCACCGTTTGTTTCCATGGAGACCAGCTTTTGCTCTCTAATTGATTAATTAGAGCTAGACTTGCCTAGAACCGTGTGAACTTTAAATGTTTCTCGCTGCACCTGTAACTTGGGCGCTGATGGCTGCAGGTATCGACAGCACAGCTGAGGCCAGACTCGATGGACCGTGATAAATGGGTGATAAATGGGCGTAAAAATCCCGAGATGCTGCTGGGGGCTATTTTTAGCACATTTCTGTAGCCCCCTCAAGATAATTCGCTGACGCTGATGGTTAATCGTCAATACCGAGAGGCCAACAACGTACTCAGCACCCTTCCCTCGCTTTTCAGCAGGCGGCTCCCGCCGGTGAGTCCTGATGCTCTTGGCTCCACCAGGGTGATTGGTTTCAAGAAAAGACCAAACAGAGGCGCTCACCTTTCTTTCATACAACTTTTTCATACTTCTAAATTGCTGATCCCATTGCTGGTTAACTTCCAGGAGCTGAAATGATTAAAATTTGATGAATCAAAAAAAGAATGCCCGCCCATCTGGAAATTTGGCTACAATGAAATCACTTTGTGACCTTACTGAGATTTTTTTGGAAACCATGAGTGAGGATGAGATTCCTTCCATCAAGTTTTGATTGGGAGAGGATAATTTAATTGGACACACTCTCACTCTCGTTAGAATCATCTATTAGGAATTGATCCATGTATGAACAACTATTAAGTCTTAGATGTATCTTGACAAATCAGTTGAACAGTTTATCAGCAACTATTAACTTGTCTTAAGTATTTGAATTTTCATCTTCTTTGTTTAATCCAATCAGAATCTGTTAAAAGTCTATAAGAAATGATAGCTTTTGGTAAGATTTATTAATGTATGAAGGGTCTTCCTCCAAACCTTTCCATATTGGTCTATGTGTTTACACTGATCATTATAATGAAATATTTTTTCCAGTTCTTTTAAAGCAAAATTTATATTAACAAATCCTAGACTCCATTAACTGATAATCATTGGCTTGGAATAATGTGCTTTAAAAGATTAACACATGATTTGTGATATATGCCCAAATGGATATCACCTTTTTGAAGGTATAGATTTCAAGGAATAACAGTTTCATCCTAAGAAAATATTTAGAAAAATGTGAGGCAGCAAACAATTTAAGGATCTTAAAACTATCTGCTAATTAGAAGGTAGAAAGAACACTATGATCTGTGTTTTAGTATTTTTGTAGGGGAAACTCACAGCTTCCTACATTAAGAGAAATTCCAGCACTTATCAATATGGAACAGACACTGAGAAGATAAGTCGCGTGACTAAAAAATAGCAAGGCCTTCTCCTAATTAAAGGACAAAATACCTAATCCAGAGTGGCAGTTACTAGATACATCTTACACTGGAAATCGATATGGTTATTTAGCATAAGACTATATAATATTATTATATAAATATACCTGATCTGCTTGCATTTTAGGGATTCACATTTCTATGCTATAACAACATTACTCTGCCATAGTTCAGTAATTTTCCAGATGGGCACAATATTCAATGCAGTATCAAAGAGGAATAGAAGGCACTATAGAAGAAATGAAAGATGTATTAAATAATACATAGAATGGGTTAGAAAAGAAATTACAAAATTACAAGTCAACTGTACTTATGAAGCCTTTGACAGTTTGAGTTTCAAGGTGTGTCAAGCTGCAAGGCATAAAGGGTACAGGTGATAAGCTCACGTGGTCCATGTGAAAGAAAGATCTAAGTTTTCAGAAAATTAGTATTATAATTACCAGATTTATGTCTTTGTTATTTCTCATTCATCATTGCACAAACACTGAGAGACCAAGTACAAGATATGTGGGTGAATAAGAAAAAACCACTTGTTTTCAAAATGTGCAGACTAGTATCCTAGAGGTAAATACTGTGACCTGATAAAAATAAAAAGCACGAGGTGCTACACTATTTTATTCTGAGTGTTAATCTACGACACATGTGGTTTCAACTAATATTTCTAAATTACCTCATTTCTCTGTTTTTCCAAGCACCTTATCTTTTGTTCAAGAGAATTTGTCAAGTTCGTTCTTCTTGATGATTGAGCACACTGAGGACAAAGAAAAAAGGAAGATTGAAACAAAAGTCTACAAAATAAGCAGGAGAAATACTGTCCTTCACAAACCTCATGCATTTGGCCAACTCTCATGTCATGATTTATAAAAATACCTGATTCTAGCAGTAAAAATCCTCACACTCTAAGTCCTTCATAGTAACTTGTTGATGAATCAGCTTCATATTATATTTTAAACTCCTTTATATGGATTAGTTACCCAAATAATTCTCTAATAAATTATAAGTGTATCTATATACTGCAATGGGCAAGCCAGAGATTAGAATTTAAAATTTCATGAATTTGGATTTCAATCTTTTCCAAAAAAAAATGACAATTCAGAGTATGATGGCTTATAGAAATCATGTAAGTTTCATGGGTACATTTTAGGCATTTACATAGTATACATTTCTAAGAAGTCATTTTTATAGTTGTGCCCATGAACATGTATGTGAGTGAGATTCTGAAGAGTAGCCCTAGCAAAAGTCAGAGGAGTGATAGAACCATCAAGAATAAAGAACACATACAGCTAAAATGTGGCAAGTTGATTCCAGAACTAAATAAGTTAATTACTTTGATTGCAAATGTGGTGGTTCACACTTGTAATTCTAGCACTAGCCTGGGCAACATTGCGAGACCCTGTGTCAAAAAAAATAAAAAATAAAAACTATAGCAGTGCATAGTGGCACACGCCTGTAGTCCCAGCTATTCTGAAGGCTAAGGCAGGAGCATTGCTTGAGGTGGGAGTCCGAGGTTACAGTGAACTATGATTAGGCCACTGCACTCTAGCCTGGGTGACAGAGGGAGACTCTGTCTCTAAAAAAACAAAAAACAAACAAAAGAAAAAAAACACCCAAAACCAAACCAAACCAAACCAAAAATACTTTAATGACCATGACACAAGTATGTTATAGAGGTGGGCATAGATTATCTGGTACCTTGTAACTTTAGTCAGCTCCTTGAGTAAAGCCACTAGATTACAAATTTAGATTGATTATAAATTATTGGCATAATGAAAAATTTAACCACCTTTCTTTTTAGACGTATTTTTTTCAGAAGGGGCAGTATTCATTTAAAGAAAGCTCAAAAGCTCCGGAAACCACCATCTGCCTAACTTGCCACCAGCAACCTCGCTCACAGCAACCTCAAACTCCTGGGCCCAAGCGATCCTCCTGCCTCAGCCTCCCGAGTAGCTGGGACTACAGGCATGCGCCACCATGCCCGGCTAATTTTTTCTACATATATTTTTAGTTGTCCAGCTAATTTCTTTCTATTTTTTTAGTAGAGACGGGGGTCTCACTCTTGCTCAGGCTGGTCTCGAACTCCTGAACCTGAGCCATCCTCCCTCCTCGGCCTCCCAGAGTGCTGGGATTACAGACGTGAGCCACCGCACCCAGCCAGTGTTTTTTTTTTTTTTTTTAACCTTCATAACTAATTTTCTCTGGAAGAAAAATGTAAAATATTTGACCCTTGATTTTTATTTTATAAACAAGGATTACTGAAAAGCTAGTTACTAAATCTGCAAGAGAATCTATTTGTAACTGTAGGGGTACTAATTTCTGAAATTCAGAAGTATGCACAGGTATAAGCGGGAGAGGAAAGAGGGAGGGAAGGTAGATGGCACAGTGAATCGGAATGGCCCGTAAGCCGTGAATGTGTCACTAGGAGTTTCACTGGCGACTAAGAAACATTTTACTCTGGTTCATATGTCTCAGGTGTGTATTAAAATGAAGTGAAATAAATCAAACACAAAGGTTTGTGGTCACTTTTCATTTGTATTTACTTTGCTTTCCAGTTGCTAGTGAAGGTATCTAATAAAGATTTTTAGTCACTGGTTCTAGTAAGCATCTGCTTACAGAGCAATTATTCCCTGTAAATAATTCTCTATGGTTACTCCCTGTGAAGTATAATCTGTGTTCAAAGTAGCTGGGCATTCCTTTCTCTACCATAACAGCCGTACCAACTTCTAGTATATTTAAGGTCTGACACTACTACATTAAATACCTAAATGAACAAAAGAGTTCCACCTGGTTTCCCATTATACCTTGATTATCTCAAAAAAAAAAAAAACTTTAAGAAAGCACTTTACTTCATTCATTATTAGCAAGTATCTATTGCAATAACTGAAGAAGAATACTGATATCAGTTGTAAATATGTAAAAATTTTACTATAGATACTCTATTGCTATAATATGTTCTATCTCTAACCAGACCAATATTCTTTTTACATTTTATATTGAACTAAATTCCTATAAATCAAGAGCAAAATATGGAACCCATGGAGTTGGGAGGCCAAAAGTAATTTTGACAGATTTAATCCTCTCATTTTGTAAAAGAAGAAATGTAGCCCAGAGAGGGTAAAAGCAATGCACCAGTTACCCAGATACTTTTTCTGTGTTAAATAACATTGATTAAAAATATAGAGCACATCTTAGCTAAAAAAAAAGCAAACTAGCTGTTTCTACTCCTATTAATCAATGCACAATTAACTGCTAGGAATGCTACCAATGCCAGGTGTGCTCAATTCATCCCCTAGAAATGTGTTCTTACCTCTGCATGCTCCATAGAACTTTCCGCAGCACTCATTCTAGAAGTTTCCTGTACAAGATGTGCCATGGAAGCTGTTTTTCCTGGAGTCTTGGAAAGCAGTGGGAAAAAAAGTCTCTTATGGTATCTTTTAGGGTGAGAGCAAATATACAAAATTTAAAAAACATACTCCGCAGTTAACTCATGATAGAAGATAACAGCGATAGTTTTTCATTAAAAATAAACAGAAGTAACTCTGGATATGAGTTACACAAAATAAGATTATAAGCACAGTAGCTGTGATTTTAACTTTTCTTCTCTTCCAAATGGGGATTTCCCAGGATGTCTCAAATGGGCAGGCTCTGACTAAGACCTGTGGCAGATCAGCCTTGCTCTGGTATGTAAATCATCATTCTTCCTTTACTGGCAGTTTCTCCCACTGGAGGGAGGAAGTTCACCACCGCAGAAAGCCTGGGCAATCCAAGTCTTTCCTCAGTAGTCGAACTGCTATAAATTCATTGTGCTTCCCAGAGCAGTTAGGTAACTGTTGACTGTTTGACAGCTCGGTTACTTGTTTCCCTAATGGCAAAGTTTTCTGGCAATGCCTTCTAAATATGAGTTTAGATTTGTCGAACTTAATGAGTCATCCATAATTCTGTAAGTGCTACCAGTTCTTATGCACCTAAAAGAGAAAATAATTTATTGCAAAAAAAAAGGGCATTGTTTGCTAATCTCATCTTCTTTATTGGCAGAAAGGTTAAACTTGGCTTTCAAGTTTAAGACTATCTTTGGGCTGGGCATGGCAGCTCATGCCTGTAATCCTAGCACTCTGGGAGGCCAAGGCAGGCGGATCCTTTGAGCTCAGGAGTTCGAGACCAGCCTGAGCAAGAGCAACACCCCATCTCTACTAAAAAAATAGAAAGAAATTATCTGGCCAACTAAAATATATATAGAAAAAAAAAATTAGCCGGGCATGGTGGCACATGCCTGTAGTCCCAGCTGCTCGGGAGGCTGAGGCAGGAGGATCACTCGAGGTCAGGAGTTTGAGGTTGCCGTGAGCTAGGCTGATGCCACAGCACTGTAGCCCGGGCAACAGAGCGAGAAACTGTCTCAAAAAACAAACAAACAAACAAACGAAAAAAACAATTCTGTGTTTCTATGTTCCTGTCTTCACTGTGGCATCCACAGAACCTCGGCCACAGGCTGCCTGGCCCACGCCAGGTGCTCAACACATTTTGCTGAATGAACACATGGATGACTAGCTGAATACCCAGGCACCCAATTTATAGACTTTTGGCTAGTGTGCCTGTGTGTTTACTTCCTGCTGGTTTCTTGGTCTGTTTTGGGGATACACTTGAGCCAAGAAGGAATGACGTGGCCTTAAGGCAGTATTCAAAACTATAGGTGGGAATCAAATTGCTCATTCAGAGTTCTAAAAGTTACAGCTCACACAGGGTCTGACTTTAGGGGATGGAAGCAGAAATTTCCTGGAGATTGACACTTTATCAACACTAAAACTGCTCATTAGAGAAGGAAAAACAACCCGGCCCAAACCTTTGAATTGCAAGAACTAGTGTTTTCAAAATAATTTTTTTAAAAATTTAAAAGTTAATTCCTTTTGTTAATTCCTTTTGAGCGAGAGTCTGTCTAAAAAACAAAAAAAAGGGTGGGGTGAAGGGAGAAGAGTACTGCCTGAATGTCACTCAGTCCTCATGAGGAGACTAAGCCCTACCCCCCTACTTGTAGGGACTCATCCATCACCTGTCGAACTGCCCAGATTGAATCTCAAAGAGCAGAGCCAGCTTCAGCCTTCCTCCCTGGGTTAAGCCCAGGAAAGGTGCGTCTTGCAGAGAATTTCCCAATTTCCCCTTACCGGCAGGATGCACAGCTGTGATGGGGCCTAGTGACACGTCCAGGTAGAGAGGTCCTGAGACAACTCACCCCCCAGAGTGGTGTGGAAGTAGAGCCAGACATTTCCTGTGTTCCTGGGAAAGGATGCAGAAGTGGCTAACTGAGGTTGAGTGGATTTGAGGAAGGCTCGACGTCAAATTGAACACAAAGTACATGGACCCAAGGTCAGGAGATGTGCTGGAAGCTTAAGTGGCTGCTACCGAGGAGAGAGACCGATGAAAAGACCACCAGGGTAGATTACATCTGTGCCAATGGCAGTGTCACATGGTACGTTATTGAAACCCTGACGCCTCCACACTGAAGTTGCCAGAAAAGTACAGGACATCTAGATAAATTTGAATTTCTTATAGACAACAATTTTTTTTTTGTAGACATATGTCCCATGCAATATTCTGTTGTTTATTCATTGCCTACAATGAGCGTGAGTTACTTTAGAAAGAACTAAAGATACTTTTAAACAGAAGTATAAATTATTTCATTTTTTTAATGCCAGCCACGCTGTCAATCTACTCATTAGATTTTTTTGTAATAATCACTAAAGATGGTTTCTACTCAGGAGGACCATGGAGTCTGAGTTCCTGTTGTTAATTTAGGATGCATTTCTAGAAAGTGGTTCACAAAGTTCCTAGCGTGAGCTTACCCTTGCATTTTATTTGCTTCTTTGAAGCACCATAGACATCCAGCTCCTCAAACAGGAGGAAGTCCAAAGTCAAACAACTCCTTTAATCAGTACAACCTGTTTTCTTTTCTTAAAACAAAACAAAACAGAAACAGAAACAGCAACTACACAAAAACAGCGTTTGGGCTGATTTTAGTAACCCGATTTGAATGGGTTTACTCAAACTGGGTTACTTCCTCCCGAGGAAAGAGTTGTCACTGTGTTCAACATTCTTTCTAATAGCGTGATCTCTTCCTCGTTCTCTTGTGGTCACAGCTGCTGGAGCACTTTCAGCTGGAAGGTGCCATGTGGTGAAGGAGCTCTTTAGTGACAGGAAGTGACTGGGTGCGAGAAGGTTTATAGGGCTCCACTTCGGGCGACAAGGAAGTACGAGACTGACTGTAAATGATTTGGGGACTGTCCCCACAGATTCTTCTCGGTGAGTAAACTATGGAAGGGCACATTGAGACGCAGCGGAAGGAAGGCATTCTCTCTCTTACCTTTGCAGAACAGGAACTTCTGCGACTCGGCCCGGCCTCCGTGGTGACCCGCTTTGCACCAGAAACATTTCTCTCAATCAGAGCCCGGATCTGGCTGTCCAGCTCCAGGCTTTCACACCTGCCCAGGGGGACACAGGAAAGTCACATTTTACAAAGGTGATCACAAATCATGCAAGGGTGGAGCGAGCTCGTGAATGACACGGAGGTGTTATTTGTGTTGGATACCTCTCTAGAAGCTCCCAGACTCTGACCTTCTTTTGTTTTCATTAGTTCATGACATAAAAGCCCTTCGAAAGAGTATTAGAGTTCGATTTTCCCTTACTTGCACACTTACGCAAAGTGGGAAAGGAGGACGCAGACAAGTTTAGAGATTTCCATAGTATAACAATGACAAGAACTGAGCACCCACAGTGAGCCAGGTACTTTAATACATTTTTCTTATTCAATGAGTACAACAACCCACTGAAGTAGTCACTGTCCTTGCATTTTACTTACTAACTTAGGTGAGGTCAACTGTGAAATGTTGGCAAGCCAAGATCAAACTCAGATCTGTAGAATTCTATAGCCCGTGTTAACCATTTTTGTTGTGTATCTTCAATTAACCTGGGAGCAAATCCCTAAGCAATTGCTTGCTGCCAAATGGAAATATTATATTATAGCCGAAGAGTATCTGGCAGCTACCTTAAGGAGAAGCTAGCCCAGTGGCTTCATGTAGCTGAGAACCAGAGTGAACTGCTCACTGTCACTTAACCGTTCACTGATAACACCGAGATTTAAACCAGATCTTCTCCTCCAATCAGATTTTTCTTTCCCTTTTTATCATGTTGGCATGACGGAGGAATTTTCTCATTAAAAACACAACTCACGAGAAAAATGCATTAATTGTGTCATTTTTTTATATACTCTGAATATAGCACTAAGACCTGAGGTTTGCAGTGGAATAGAGAAAGAGAAACACCCTACCAAACTTTTAAACACAAACAGAACCAGTCCTATATAATCCTTGCGTTAGTTCTAACATCATCCTCGCCCTGGGATGTGTTCCCTGAATCTGCCCGGCTGATTCAGCGAGAACTGTGACTGCAGTGGCCTGTGCTCTGGGCTCTGGCCTGAGCTCATCCTTATTTTTCAGCGAGGAGACTTGGGGGTCAGTGGGGCTAAGTGCCTGCTCCACCATCACTCGTGATGGGCAGGGTGACGGTCACACTGAAGCCGGAGACTTTTCACTCTGTCCCTGGGCTCGCAGTGATGCTGGGAACCATAAATTCAGCAGGACCGTGGAGGGCTCTTTCACTTCCAAATAATTCATTTTAGATTTTCCATTTTGACAGGCCTTTCTGTTTAAAGAAAACAACCTGTTGGTGGCTCCAGCTGCAATGTAGGCGGCTTGTAAAGACGATGTTAGGAGAAGCTTGAGAGAGAAGAGATGAGGGTCGGGAATCCACTCTTGCCCCTCCTTTCTGGAACTCCCCGGTTTTTAAAGTGGTGAGTTCTTGACCAGTTCCATGGTTAGGATTCAGGGGGTCCGTGAATCATCCTTAATGAAGCTAAATAAAAAATGTTATGTGCTTATTGTCTCTTTCTGAGGACAAGGTCTATAGTTTTTATCACGTTCTTGTCCTGCTTATAAGTTGGAACACACGGATCCAACTTTAGTTACTGTCATGAGGACTCCTTTAAAATCAAATCTCACTGTGGCTTTTTTTTTTTGGTGTAAGAGTATACTTTAATCTTTCTTTCTTTCTTCCTTTCTTTCTCTTCCTTTTCTTTTCTTTTCTTTCTTTTTCTTTCTTTGTTCCTTTCTTTTCTCTCTTTCTCTTTCTTTTTTCCATGGAGGAACTATAAAAATTCAGAAATAGATCTTTTAATCAAACACAGTTACTAAAATCTTCATTTGAGGGGCCCTTCTTACTAAATTGCAAGTGAACAGGGAATTATAGAAGCCATACCATTGGGCTAAGAGCTCGAGCTGAGAGTGACATTCGGTAAATCCCTGTTTGGCAAGTGGCTTATTCATGGCTTATTTTGAACTTATATAGACACAAACCTCCTTTGGTGCAATCCCTCCTTCCTGCCCTTCACTCACAGAATAAATCAACACAGAAAGTAAATAGGAACAATATTAATATAAATTATATTTTACCAACAGGGTAGTTGGTTAAGCCAATTTGACACTGAAAATTTTTTTCAAAAAAAAGTTTCCCTACATGATCCACGACTGTGAGCTGTTTTTCCCTAGACTAACACTGGGAAGTGACAATCTGCCCTGTCACCCCAGTGAGCAAGCAGAGAGGACAGGGGAAGACACATGAATGATTTGCAGGTATATTTGGAGCCCTCATACGTTTATTACTTGTTCAAAAGCATCTGTACTTACAGGAGTCTCTAAAAAATTACCTAAAGGATGCAGCGTCTTTGAATGCCTTTATCAGGCTCATCCAGGGTTTGTTTATTTAAATTTTATTAGATGATTAGAGCCTAGGCATTGTTAACTTGTAGAATTCTGTCTGGGAGAAAAGATAACCTCAAAGGTTATGGTTTACTGCTGTGTAGGGCAGGTTTGTATCTAATCTAACCATCTTATTCTGACATTCCTTTACTGAATTGCCCCTAAGCACCCAGCTCTTCAAATGCTCCTTGAATGAGCCTTCTTATCTTTCTGGATACCTCATTAATGAATGAGTTCAATAAAATCTTAGACATATCTTCATTTCATGTTTGCATGAGGGTCATGTTTTCAACTTTTTGCAAACTGTTATGTTAAACACTTTAGACACTTAGAAGTACTTTAAGTGTTCGATTAGTACTTTAAGTTTGCTCCTGGCTATTTGGGGAGAAACAAATTACTTGATAAAGAAATTACTCTGTGTATGTGGGTTTTAGGTGATTAAGTTCAGGTATCTGAATTATTTTAGTAATTGCAAATATTGACAGATGTGGCTTAAAAAGGTAGTAGAAGAGAAAAAGTTTGCTCAGAGAATTTTTAAAGTAGCATTGTCCTTGGGCAAGAATGAATATTTCTAAAGTTTTACCCAAAGGTATGTGGTTTCATAATTTAAATAAATGTCTCAAAATTGTATTTTGCATGTCTGAAATGAAAACCCAGAGAATGGGGGAATATTTCTTACAAACACGGACTCTGTCATTGCCCTCTCAAGGTGCATTCTTGGCTGGATCCCTGTGTATTTCCTCTTTGCTTTGTTGATGTGCCGGGTCGCTGTACTGATGCTGCACACCTGAGCCCAACTTCCTGCATCTGTGCCCAGGTGGACGGTGCCGGCAGAGCAGCCAACTCGAAGCAGAGATGAAGTGCAGCTGTGGGTGCTGGTGTGAGCCCCAGTGAGAGGTAAGCCGTGGACAAAGTTCTGTAAAAATCACATTCTTGGCTGAGCGCAGTGGCTCACAGCTGTAATCCTAGCACTCTGGGAGGTCGAGGTGGGAGGATCACTCGAAGTCAGGAGTTCGAGACCAGCCTGAGCAAGATCGAGACCCCGTGTCTACTAAAAAAACAGAAGGAAATTATCTGGCCAACTAAAAATATATATAGAAAAAAATTAGCCGGGCATGGTGTCACATGCCTGTAGTCCCAGCTACTCGGGAGGCTGAGGCAGGAGGATCGCTTGAGCCCAGGAGTTGGAGGTTGCTGTGAGCTAGGCTGATGCCACGGCACTGTAGCCCGGGGAACAGAATGAGACTCTGTCTCAAAAAAATAGATAAGTAAAAATTTTTAAAAAAAGAAAAAAGAAAAAAAAATAGTCCATTTGCTGTTAGAAATATTGCATCAATTCAATGCTGCCTCTAGAGGGCGCTCTGCATTCAGTTCCCATAGAAAGTTCCTGAAGGCCCCTTTTTCTGAAGGTTTTCATTTTGAATTTTGAGTTTAGGAAGGCGGGGGCTAGAGAATAGGTGGTGTCCATGTGAGTAATAATTATAGCTCATTTGTTTTATTTATTTTAAAACTCTTAATGAAAATTATTTCTTTTATTTTCTTTTTTTAAAATATGGAACACTTCACAAATTCACAATTCATCCTAGTGAGCATGCCAACTCCTGTGTATTCCATGTCTTGTTCCAGTGTTAGTGTCTGTGCTGCTGAAGTGAGCACAATTACTTCTTTTTTAATAAAGTTTTTTTGAGTTGCCAATAATGTTGGACATTTATGTAATAGACTTACATCAAACAGCTTAAGTAGAAGTTTTTCAGAAACAGTTCTAATAAATACATCGAGTTACCCCACACATGATAATAACTGATCATGATTTGATTCAGGGTATTTTGCACCACCTCTAGCAAAACTAGTGTGGGGAATCTGACAAAAAGTGGCTTGCACCCTATCAGCCAGATGGAAAGACAGGGAACAGGCCCCCAGAGATCAGACATGACACTGTCATGTGTAAGTCGGTTTTACAAAAAATTGCAATAATTCGTGTTCTCTCTTGTCTTTTGTGATGTTCATAGGGATGTGAAATTGATGAGCCTGGAATTTCTTTTGTGACAGAAATTAGTAAATACTCAGAGAACTGATCAAATATAGGACACTTTCAACATCAAAATATATAATGATGAGAATGTATTGTAACTCATCAAATAGGAATCATTAATTTACATTGATGAAAAAACTTCCAATAAACATAAATGGGTATAAGACAAAGCTTTTCTTTACATTGGAATGCCTTACCAATAAATGTAGAGAGCATTATGGTATTAGAAAATCACTATCTGACAACCATGATTAATAATTCAAATGAGAAATATCAATGGATGTTAAAACTGGTGGCTGAAAATTTGATGAGAGATGGAATATTTACATAATTCCATAGTACCCCCCCAAATACTTAGAGACAACTAAAGGAAATACTAAGAATAACTTCACGTTGGAGAATCTTGGCAGATACCACCTTGATCAAAGGATCGAGGTTAGAATCCCTTGTAATGGGAAAAATCAAAACTGGACCATATGCATGACAAGACACATAGCTCCCCATCTGTGGTGTCCCTGCCAAAAATGCATAACCTGAAATTAACTACGAGGAAGCGTTTGCCCAAAACAAACTGAGAAACATTCCACAGAATATCAGGCCCATGGTCTTCTGGAGTGTTCTGGACATACAGGCCAAGACTGAGGAACTGCCCCAGATTTCAAGAGAATAAAAACGATGAAAACTAATGTAATGTATGATCCCGGATTGGATTCCTTTTTCTGTGGAGGACATTGACAGGATAATTGGCAGAACCTGAATGGGGTTTGAGTATTAGATGGGAGTACTGTATCAATCAACGTTCACATTCTGATTCTGATGGCAATCTTGTGGCTGTATTGGACAGCATCCTTGTTTGTAGGATATGCATACCAAGTCACCCAGTGATGACTTGCTTTCAAATGGCTGAGGAAAACATATTTTGGTACACTTCTTAGAAATTTTTGGTAAGTTTGAAAGTATTTTAAAAGTGCATGAGAAAGTACTTAAAATACTAAGCTTAAAAAATGAGATCTGATTTGATCCTTGAATTATGCTCAAGGTAGAAATCACTTTATAAAAATGAAATTATTAATAGCATTTCATTATGTATCAGGAAATAAGATTCAGGCCAATAAATCTTTCTTGGGATTTGTGAAATTAGCGCTAACCAAAGCAACTAAGATGATTTAGAGTTTTGTTTTGTTTTGTGTTTCTAAAAGGATGTGGAAGAAGAGCATTTGTGTGAATCAAATTACTTTGATGGTTTGTTCTAGCCCAAGGATTTCAGAAAATGAAGTGAATATTCCTGCCATAATACTTAAAGAAAAAACAAAATATACAAACAAAAACCCCAAACCTTGAAAGGCCTTCACCTTGGCTCCGAGGGCTGGCATTTCACCTCCCTGTGGACTCCTCGTAATCACCAAAAGGAATTTGAGGGCAAATTTAGAAACCTTGCTGAAAATATGTTAGCCCCCATGAAGGAGAAATGAGGATTGCTGATACTGTTCTTGTCTAATAAAGAGAGCCCTGGAACAAACGCAAATGCCTCATCAGTGAGCACCGGACTGCCACGATACAGACTCACTGCTATAAAGTCATCTAATCTGTGGAAGGAACAGTTTCTTGCTGAATAAATACACATGTGAAACCATCACTAAGCTTATAGGCAAAGGCAGTTTAAACCATTGAATAAATATGAAAATGTTTGTCATTTAAAAAATAGATTCTAGAAAAGAATCAAAGGGTACAGATAACAGACATTTCTGGGTGAGTATAAATATTTGATTTTTCTTGGGGATTTGGGCTAGGAGAATTTTCATTCTTGTTTCTTTTATAAATTATTAGAAAGATAAACAATGATACTACTAAGGCTTTTCAAACCAAAATGCTAAAGCAAAAGAAATAAACTGCAGGAGAAGTGCACAAGTTTGTGGGAAGAGGCTGAAAGGTCACACATGGCTTCATCGTAAAGAATTGCATTCAGAGAAAAAAACCAGAACAAATGGACTCGGTATTTGCGGCCTAAACTTTCAGTTGCAAAGAGAGTTACAAGGCATTGTAGATTATTTGCTTATGAAATTACCCTTACAGGGCTACATGGCAAAACTTTAAAATGACTAGATTTTATCATTCATTCAGCAAATAATTATTGAACACCTGTTTTGGGCCACATACTTTTCTTGGTGGTTGGCATATTCTTGTATCAATGAACAAAACAGAAAAAAAAAAAATCCCTGATCTTTTGGAGCTTACATGTCAAAGTTTCCGTTAAAAAAATGACAAAGACTGTAACATTATTCTGCCTCTGAACAAATCTATAGTGAATTTGCAGTCATGTTCTTTAATAAACACATCTTGGAAGATCTAGTGAAAGTCAACTCAAGTATCAGGAAGATTAATTGCCTCTAGATAGAGTTAAAAACTAGTATATCTATTTGGAAAATATCGATAGGTTCAAAGAGAGGGTTAACAAAATCATGGAACATGTTACGGGCACAGCCCCTCCTCTCAAAGGTGACTGCTGTGGCCTGAGTTGTGACCCATGAGAGCATCTACTGTTTTAGGTCATAAAATATACATACAGCTCTGAGGTGTTTAAATATTTTTAATAAAAGTGAAGAATTAGGGAGGGTAATGAGAAAGAGATCGTCTTTAACATGTAAATCTTTTAAAGAGATCTTTTGGAAAGAGTACAGATCCTCTTGGATGGCCAGAGATACAAAGTTGTAAAAAATTAAGAGGCAGTTTAGCGAAATTCTAAAACCAACCAACCAAGCAAACAAAAAACATGAGAAAACCCAGATGGGGCATGGCAGGCCCAGCTGAGAGTGCTAAGAGAGGAGACAGATAGTTCAAAGCAAAAAAATACAAAACAGAACAAAATGAGACACAGAAGATCGAGAGAAAAATCCAGAGAAAAGGACACCTGAGAGACACCATGGAAACGGGGGTGGCACCAGCTCAGGGAACCAGTGAGGGACGAATGTTGGAGCGAGAAGACGTCCAGGGATGTGCACGTAACACCTGCAGGGGGTGCAGCTTGCAGAGGTGCCTGTAGGGCTGGTTGTGACTGAACCGTGTTTTCATTTAAGAGTAAAAGAAGCCAGGCATGGGCCTGTGAGAAACGAATGTTTCTGTCCTTCTACTTGGAAATGCCATCGTCTGGCAGGAAAACAAGGACTCCAAAGGCCCCGGTTAGAGGAGGGGTCAATGGACTGGGAGAGGCGGCGGCGGCAACTGGCGACTTTCATTAGAGATTTCAACCCATGATTGGGCTTATCACTGAACTGATTTTTTTTTTTTTTTTGAGACAGAGTCTCGCTCTGTTGCCCAGGCTAGAGTCAGTGTCATGGCGTCAGCCTCGCTCACAGCAACCTAAAACTCCTGGGCTCAAGCGATCCTCCTGCCTCAGCCTCCTGAGTAGCTGGGACTACAGGCTTGCACCACCATGCCCAGCTCATTTTTTCTCTATATATTTTTAGCTGTCCATATTATTTCCTTCTATTTTTAGTAGAGACGTGGTCTCGCTCTTGCTCAGGCTGGTCTTGAACTCCTGACCTCGAGCGATCCTCCCGCCTCGGCCTCCCAGAGTGCCGGGATCACAGGCGTGAGCCACCGCGCCCGTTGTGAACTGATTTTTATCTCCCCAACCCCCCACTCAGCTGGAACTGATGGTGTGTGACCAACTGCAGCAGCCAGGGAACAATGGCTCCGAGGAGAGAGAGTCACAACGTCCAGCAGTGGGCGTCCTTTGGTTTCCTCAGGAAACACGGGAGGCCAAGGACACTTAGCTTTGCCAGGTGACGTGAGAGCCGGTCACTGTCAGGGGACCCACCCGAGCGTCCCGCGCAGGCTGCCGTGTTGGGGGAGGGTTGGGACCTGGCCAAGCCCAGAGGGCCCTCGTGGGGGGGGCACATGCTGGGCAAGGGCGAACCTGTGTATAGGCTGGGGGCGACCTGGGAACAGTGTCCCTCTCCAAAAGCCACCGTCACAGGCTGGGCCGTCACCCGGCAACACCGGGATGGCATCTGGCACTTCGTTCACTTGTCCGTCGGGGCGTCGTGAGCACTGTCGCTGGCGTCCTTTACCGCCCCGAATGGACTCAGTGTGCTGCCGGCGGTCCCTCTGGCTCTTGTTCTCACCCGGGTAGGTGACACCAGCCGCACCCGGGACTGCTGAGCGCCGGGTTCACCAGAACAACTGAAGAAGAGTTGTTTTTACAAAGAAGACCCTACGAAAATTGCAAATTCCCTTTTGCATAGTCTTACATTAAGAAGAGGTCACCGGTCGGCCACGGTTTCTCAAAAACCGCGCGGGGCCCGCGGCCGTCTTTATTTAGACCCGATTTCTCAAATCTGTCCCTGGGTCGCACTTGCGAGGCTGCGGGGTTTTCCTCGCCTCTTAGCACCGCTTCTCATGTTGACACAGAGGTTTGGCCGTGGGCAGCTGTCACTGCCGGGCTGCGGGGTCATAAAGAGACCCCCGAGCACACAGGGCCCGGCCAGCAACGAGCTGCCGTCTGTTCCTATGGTAGAACGATCCGGTTCAGAGAGAACCGCGGCGACACTCCCTGCCGAAGCCATTGATCGCTGATCAGAGAGTCCCTGCCGGCAGTCAGGCACCTTGGCTGGCCTTTCCTCAACAGACATTTTTGTTTGTTTATTTTTATGTAAACTGCCTCAGAGAAACTTTTGTTTGCAGATTCCTGGAACTCCAGCCCAGCCGGCCATCCGAGTCCTCCGTCCGCTCACCGAGCTGTGCTGGAAACTAACCTGTCACGGTGGAACTGAGCCCGAGGGAGGTGCCACAAAGTGAAACTGGCTTCTGGATCTGCCGGGTGAGAGTGAAAGTAAAGGTCACTTTTTGGTAAGCCGCTCTGAGTCTCAGTAAAAGCGGAACCCGGTGCGGGGGAAGAGGGTGGGACTTGAAGGTCAGGGGGGAAATTTGGTGGCTATGGTGACTCCGGGTGGCTTGTGGATGGACTCCACGCTGTGTCACCGGACGCTTCGATGAGTCTGGATGGGGAGGGGCAAGAAAGCAGGTTCTGAGGTGTGAGGAAAGTTCAGAAAGCTTGATGATCAGATGTGCCATGAGAGGGCACAGCAGGGTGGCCATGCCCAGGCTTTAGTTAGTGCCTGGAGGGACCCAGCAGGGCTGGCCACGAAACCACAGGCGCTCCGTGCAGGACGGCCGGGCTCCTGCGGCTCACGGTGGAACATCTGGTTACGGGGCATCATTTTGTGTCTCATGTGTTTAAAATTAGTTTCTAAGAATTATGTTGTGTGCCTTAAAGTCAAACAAACTCCCCAAAATAAAAGACAATAGTTATTCTTTTTTTTTTTTTTTTGACAGAGTCTCACTCTATTGACCGGGCTAGAGGGCCGTGGCATCAGCCTCACTCACAGCAACCTCAAACTACTGGGCTCAAGTGATCCTCCTGCCTCAGCCTCCCGAGTAGTTGGGACTACAGGCATGTGCCACTATGCCTGGCTAATTTTTTTGTATATATTTTAGTTGTTTGGCTAATTTCTTTCTATTTTTAGTAGAGATGGGGTCTCGCTCTTGTTCAGGCTGGTCTTGTACTCCTGACCTCAAGCGATCCTCCTGCCTCGGCCTCCCGAGTAGCTGGGACTACATGCCTGTGCCACCATGCCTGGCTCATTTTCTTTTCTATATATATTTAGTTGTCCATATAATTTCTTTGTATTTTTAGTAGAGATGGGGTCTGGCTCTTCCTCAGGCTGGTCTCGAACTCCTGACCTTGAGCAATCCTCCCGCCTCGGCCTCCCAGAGTGCTAGGATTGTAGGCGTGAGCCACCGCGCCCGGCCTCTCTGAGGTTTTTATCAAAGACATTTCCATTGAGGTAAAAACCTGGCCAATTTCCAGTCTCCAGACATACAAATCTCATGCTGGGAGACAATACCAATCCTTCCCAGACAAATGATAAATTGGTTCTTGGGAAAGTTCTAATTTGGTCTTTTTTCCAGTGGTATCTCCCAAATACTTCTTAGCACGTGGTTGCAGCTTTAGAAGCAATTGTTGCTTCGAATCCAAGAGCTTATGTAAGCATAAAGTATTAAAAAAAGACAGATATGAAGACGGACTCTAGGGATCTTCTTGGGCCTTGTGTCCCAGCCAGGCCTCAGAGAACGGAAAGTCCACTGCATGAGTGTTGTTTGCATGGAAGAAGTTTTTCCAGAAGGTGCTTTAGAAAGTGTGGCTGAAGGCACAAGTTTTCCCAAAGTCCCTTGTCTTAAATCTCTGTGGATTTATCAATCCAATAAGAGTTCATTTTGTTTAATATATTACATATAAACACATGGTTGAGAAGCTACTTTCTTAGTGTGGAAAGAGAAGAAACTTAATTAAGCTGTTGGACAGAAACCCAGGGTGGCTTTGATGTTCTTGTAAGGCTGGTGGCAGGCACCCTCCCCTCCCCAGTGGAAAAAGAAGAAGCCCACCAGACCCGCCAGGAATGATGCCTGCCACCAGCCTTACTCAGGGATGCCTGTCTTTATGAGAAAGCGGCAGACAGCGTTAACTTCCCTGCAAGGTGGACAGTAACTGTGTCCATGGTCCTTTATTCTGCATTTCCAGAATAGCTTACTTTAGGGCAGGTAAGAAGGGGGTTAAAAATAAAGAGGCCAAAAGAATTGTAAAAATGCTGATGATATCACAAAATAGATCATTTTAGTTTTCGCTCACCGCTTGCGTAGTCCAACAAAAACATCTGCCTGTCACCCCATAAACGTCCCTGCACTTCTCTTCCCTTTATGAGCAAAATAATGGAGCTTTACGGGGCTTTTAATAGCCAGCAGCTGTCTGGCTGCTCAACGCTGCATCTGGGAGGCAGCGTGCTGTTCACACGGAGGGAAAAAAGACAAAACTATTGTTGGTTTTCTTAAAGGACGCCAGTGGTTTACATAAAGACATTTGAATGGTTTGAATAGGAGGAAAGACACAGGAGCTCCTTATGTGCCTGTGAGAACCGGTATATTGTTAGCAGAAGGCAAGGAGGGAGTGATGTCATTCCCCTGTGTTTAAGAGCAGGTGACTGACTGCCATTAGGAGTGAGTTTCATGCCAGGTGACACGGGCACTTCATGAGAACCTGGGTTCATCCTACTCTTCTGAGATGAGCTCTACTTCAGGCTAAAATGAATCATAATAGTTTTCCTTCTCATGCCTGTAATCCCGGCACTCTGGGAGGCCGAGGTGGGAGGATCGCTGAAGGTCAGGAGTTCGAGACCAGCCTGAGCAAGAGCGAGACCCCATCTCTACTAAAAACAGAAAGAAATTACATGGACAACTAAAAATATATATAGAAAAAATTAGCTGGGCATGGTGGCGCATGCCTGTAGTCCCATCTACTTGGGAGGCTGAGGCAGGAGGATCACTTGAGCCCAGGAGTTTGAGGTTGCTGTGAGCTAGGCTGACGAAACGGCACTCACCCTAGCCTGGGCAACAGAGTGAGACTCTGTCTCAAAAAAAAAAAAAAAAAAAAGTTTTTTTTGCAAGGTTATAATTGTAATTTTCTGCATGCACAATCATTTTTTTTTTTTAAATATACTTCTTAAAAGAATTGTTTGGACAGAGAAACATCTGCTTTCGAGAAATTAAAGTGAAGAACTAGCATCATTATAAGAGTACTTCAAACAAACAAAAAAAAGGATGACCCCAGGATCGTAACAGGTGGAATGGGGCTGCCTTTAAAATGATATGCTTGCAGGCTATGTGAAAGTGAAACATAAAAACTACAAAATACTGTGTTTACGCTGATAATCCCCCGCGCTGAGAATCAAAGTTGTTTCCTCCACTCCTTGACTTTTCTTATGAAACCTTGCTTGGGATGACAACCATAATATCAATATATTAATATAATGTGTCAGGAGATGCCTTGCCGAATCTACAGTGTTGCAATTATTGTAAAAAGGTGACTCAGGTGCTCGCCGCTCTGCTCCTGCCGTTTCCTCTAATCTCCCTGCTCTCTGCCTTCTCCCCCAGGTCCCCTGAGACCAAGACGCGACGGCAGCTCATCCCTCAGCCCCGCATCCTTCCTTCCAAGCCCCGGATCACGCAGACCTTACAGGTAACTTGAAAGGCATCTTCTGGGCATTTTAGATTACTATCAAAGGCCCCAACTCTCTCTCTCTCCCTTAGAAATACGGGTTTTTGACCACTAGAGAAAAAAGTATGTTACCTACTAAATTCTTTACAATCTTCATCGTTAGTAGATACAGAGAATCGGAACGTTAATAAGCATCGCCGGGAAGAGGGGCTGTAAGGTGGGACGCAGGAGCCCGTACAAGTCCCTACGATCCTCCGCACGGAGGGAATGGCCGGGGGAGTCCGAGCTTGGGGCGAGGTGACCCCGGCCCCTGGGGAAGCAGGGGTCTCTCCCCGCCCCTCCCTCCCTCCTCTCCCTTTCTTCCTCCTTCCCTTCCTTTTTCTCTTTCTTTCTTTTCTTCTCCCTTTCATTCTTTCTTTTTTGAACTATAACATGTAGTCAAACATGTTTTTCTGCTACCAAAGGAGCATGGGGCATCTTCTGTCCTAGAAATTGTTCAACATCATCTATTTTCTATGTTTCCATGATGCTGATGGTATCCTGGAAGTTTTTGATAGAATCAGTTAGTCCTCAGACTGTTCCTGTGAGGCAAATTTGAGTTTTACTGAAGTTTTAAAAAATGTCCACGAGATGGGTCGAGGCCTGTTGCAGACCCACGACGCCCAGGGCTGCCTCGCCGTGTGCTGGCTCTTCCCTCGGGGTGGAGGGAACCGCGTTGAGCCGGCGAGACCCCAAACACACCGCGCAGAGTCGTGAAGAGCGGCACACGGAGAAATGCTGAGTCGTACACAATTAAAGGCTAACATGCTTGTTAAAATACTGAATGGAACCGGCTGAGGGGAAAGGGAGAAATCAATATGTCTGTATTTATCCAAGCCCTATTCTCCCACATTGCCAGTCGGTTTCAGACACCGTTGCTACGCTAGCCTGTTAGCGACCCCATCCCCAAATCGTAATGGCCTCTCTCGTCCAACCATGATTTTCATATCGGAAATATGCGTGGGTCTCTTTTAATGAAACGATTCTCACAGAGAACCCGAACAGATGCCCCAGACACACAGGGTCTGGGAGTCCTAGTTTAAGAAACATTGATGTGTTAATAGAAACCTAATTATTACTTCTTTACATTATCTTTCGCCCAAAAGATGTTGCACGACAGAAGTTCTGTCTTTCTAAACAGAGACGCTGGCCTGTGGACGGCACTCCCGGCCGCTCAGTCCTCACTCGGGATGCCCACCGGACGTCCTTCTTCTGTGCCGTAGGCCCGGGGCAGAGGCCGAGGCGGACGGGTCACTGGTCACTGGTCTTTTTTTTTGAGACAGAGTCTCGCTTTGTCACCTGGGCTAGAGTGCCGTGGCGTCAGCCTCGCTCACAGCAACCTCAGACTCCTGGGCTCAAGCGATCCTCCTCCCTCAGCCTCCCAAGTAGCTGGGACTACAGGCATGCGCCACCATGCCCGGCTAATTTTTCTATATATATTTGTAGCTGTCCATATAAT
Organism: Lemur catta; assembly: GCF_020740605.2. NCBI lineage: Eukaryota > Metazoa > Chordata > Mammalia > Primates > Lemuridae > Lemur > Lemur catta. The sequence continues at coordinate 80,610 of NW_025423869.1, read as the reverse complement.
TTCTTTCTATTTTTAGTAGAGACGGGGTCTCGCTCTTGCTCAGGCTGGTCTCGAACTCCTGACCTTGAGCAATCCTCCTGCCTCAGCCTCCCAGAGTGCTGGGATGACAGGCGTGAGCCACCGTGCCCGGCCTCAGTCACTGGTCTTGACGCCAGCACTCCACTCTCCTGCCACCACACCTCTGTGCACACTCTGCCTTCAGTCTGGAATACTCTCCCCTTCTCTTATTCCATCTTTCTCCTCATTTTCCCTTTGCCAGAAATTGGGTCCAACAGCTTCTTCTTGCACCCTGTCCTAACCTCTAGCAATCTACTTTCCTCAGATTTCCCAGGGCAGTTTGTCTGTGTCTCCCTTATGCGGCAAAACATCCCACTGTATATTGTACTTAGCTGTGTGCATGGCCTTGCGCTTCTAAACTGCAAACAACTAGAGCGTAGGATCCGCATCTGATTCTTCTCCTGCAAGCACGTAGCAGGGTATCGTGCACATAAAAGGTGCCAAATAAGAAATCAAAGACATAATTCCGGGGCCCAACAAGTAGAGTGAAGCTTGAGCAAAACCTTGAAAGACTGGAAGAATGTGGAAAGCGGCTGAGGAAGGAATTTTTTCAAAAGGAACTTAGTTAATTTCTTGCTATATATCTGAGCTAAGGATTAAACAAATCAGGAGGAAAGATACAGCTACTTCTTCACCTTATTCCTAAAACAGAGTTGTTTCCTAGGAGAAAATTTGTGCCATTAAAGAGAAATCAAACTAAGTATCAAGGTTTGTCAATGGAAATTTGCCAAATACTTTATAAATCAAATAACCTTCATTATCTACCATGATTCTTGTCCCTCACTGTCACCTCATCTGTTTCTGTCTTTTCTGCAAGGCTCCACCTGATAGGTGCTCATCCACTCTAATAAACTCACCATCTTTGTCAGAAAACAGAGGAGCTCTCATTAGAATATCACTATGAGAGGCTTATAACTTCTAAACAAAGTGTTGTTATTACCTTTCAGAGTCTTCATACAGAGTGGTGAACACCACCAGTTTCTCATCTGTGTTCATGAGCTGTCCGCACGGAATCTAAAAGAAAAAAAAAAAATGAAGGACGTGAGGCTCAGACGTGTCTCAAATGAAGTTTACTATGTCAGTCACTGAAAGAAAAAACACCTGTTAAATTAATGCGTTTTTTTCATCAAAAGCCATGTTTTTATTCTCATGTCTTGTTTTCAGCCCAGCCAGATGCGAGAAGACAGACCACAAGCTTACCTTCTGCCGGGTCCTAATCAAAGGTAAAACACTGGGTGTAAACACAGGCTCGGGGCTTTCAGTTAAGGAAGATGCTCATGACAGGTAGAAATTGTCCAGGAGCAAATGAGAGAAAGCCAGACATTCCAACACAGAGAGTGGAAAAGTTGTCCAAGTTGTCAGATGGATGTGTTTGTAGTTTAATTAACCGCAGGACAGAAATGAGTTCTCCAGAAATGACCCAGGACACCAACAGCCTTCTTCGTGGAAGGGCGTCCACACCAGCTTTTTCTCCAGTAGGAATGAATGATTATTTTCATGATTTTCAGAATAACAAGGGCTCTGGTGATGCGATCATTATAAGAGGAGGAGGAAAAAGTGTGCTTAAGACACAGAATTTTTTCATTTCCCATTTTCTCTATTTGATATAATTTGCAACCTAAGCACTGAACTGTGGACAAACATTACCAAGACAGTACAGCACCTCATGGGACTTCCAGTAGAATCTTGAGGTTGAAGAATTTGAAGATTTGTGTAGGTTTTAAAAGCCAATTCATGCAGGCAATTAACACATTTTAAATGCATCTGGAAACCACTCATTGCTGTGATCCCATTAGAAAATTTAGGGAGTTAGGCTTATGGGAAACATGAAGCCGGCTTGTCTGAGTTTTATGTTTCTGTTTAATTGTAACAGCATCCAAAAAAAAAAAAAAAAAAGAAAGAAAGAAAGAAAGAAGAAAACAACATTTGTTAAAATACTCCAGGAAGGATTCATTTCAGCTATTGGCAAGCTGTCTGTATATAGTGTGGGAGGGTGGCTTTTTTTGCTTTGTTTTCAGCTTGTGACAGCTGTTTGAAAGTCATCTGTTACCACCATGGTCGCCAGTTACGAGATGAAAGCCAGTGTCTGTCAGGACTGTTGTAGGAGGTGGACCACCAACTAGAACAGCTATCTTTTATTAATAACTATGCAGGATTGCAAGACCACCCGCCCCTTACGTGGCACTCGGGAGGTGGTACACAATTTCACAAATTCATTGAACAGGAAGGCAAGTGACATGCTGCCTGACAGAGTGACTTCTATTTCTGAAAGATGAAGTTTTAAAAATTGAATTAATAAATGAAATGAAATAAACTTGTAGGAAGGGTTTTTAAATGTCCCCAATTGTTTTATTATTCCTAAAATTACTTTTAAAAATGCTAAATTTCCCAGCATATCTGAAAGTATACATGGATCCTAGCGCATCAGGGAATCATAGAATTTAACACTTTAGAGAACACTCCAGGAATCACAACACCATCATTTTACCATAAAGGAGACATAAGTCCTGAGAGGACAAATGACTGGGCCAATGAACGGCTGAGCTAGGATTAGACACCAAGCCATCTGACTCCTAGTCCATGACTTTCTATGATTGTTCCATAATTAAACATCATACAGACGAAGTTTTAAATTTGAGGTAAAATGCGATCTGTTTTTATACTAATATATTTTAAAGTAATATACAAAACTTTTACATTACAAATACACCTTGTGAAAATATATTTCTTAAGCAGTACCATTGCATTATTTGAACTCTGGTGGTAAACCCTCCAAAAATGCCATGTGGAAAGAGAAATCTCCAGACTTAAAATTTTATAGTTTAAGATTCACAAATAATACCTCCAAGGCACTGGAAACAGACAAGACAGGTACTGCCTCAAAGGTATTAATTATTGTACTGAACATTGTAATTCCTTCCTAAATTGCCTTTTCCTGGGCTGGAATTTTCCATTTGTTATTATTTTGTCAGGAAGTAACAGTATCAACTGGTGATAATCGGAAAAGCCAACATCTCAGGCATAATGATAATCTCCAATTGATCTATTTCCACCAGAATTCTTTCCATTTCTACTGACAGAGGTGTTTTTCTAACCAAACAGTGACAAAGGAGACAATTGGACAAAAGATACTCTGCAATCAAAGGGCTTCTCTTTCAAGTGGAAGCAAATAAATAAAATAAAGCCCACCCTGAGGACACAGGCCTTGTCAATATCATTGCCTCATTTCTTTCAGAGGAAATAAACAACAGAAGGCCAGGATTTCGAAAACATTTGGGTGCGTCTCTAACTTTATCTCCACTAATTACGAGTCAGGGTGGCATCAAACCGTAATATAAAGAATTCTGCTGCAGTTTTCTCTCCTAATTTTCCACTGAGCAGAAGCCCAGAATCAGCCTAGATGCGGGGGTAGGGATGGGGGGGTGGGTCATGCACGTCCTGAACTTTTGCTGACTGGTGTGGAGACCTGGGAACGGGACCCCTGCTTAGACAAACCAGGACACACCGTGGTCTGGACGCCTCATTCTAATAGCACACGGCAGTTACCTCTGGCTGTGGTTCCTTAATTTCTTTTTTTTTTTTTTGACAGAGTCTCGCTTTGTTGCCTGGGCTAGAGTGCCATGGTGTCAGCCTCGTTCACAGCAACCTTAAACTCCTGGGCTTAAGCAATCCTCCTGCCTCAGCCTCCTGAGGAGCTGGGACTACAGGCATGCACCACCATGCCTGGCTAATTTTCTCTATATATATATTTTTAGTTGGCCAGATAATTTCTTTCTATTTTTAGTAGAGCCGGGGTCTCGCTCTTCCTCAGGCTGGTTTTGAACTCCTGACCTTGAGTGATCCTCCCACCTTGGCCTCCCTGAGTGCTAGGATTACAGGTGTGAGCCATCGTAAGTCACTCTTTATACCTAAAATAACCAGTGTGTATGTTCAAGAAGCTTTATCCCGAGATCAGTCATTGTATCTCCAAAAATATTAAAAAAGAAAATAATCAAAAGGACTCCACTTAGGCTAGAAACAGGAACAATGAAGCATATCAGGTGACTATAAGACTAATCTAAACTTACATGTGTGAGGTTAAGATACCATTAAAATATTTTAGATAATTTCTGTGCAAAATTAGCCTAATGTTCAAGGTTTTTGAGAATATGATGATGTCATTAAAAAAAAAGCATATGTTGTAAGTTTTCATTCATTTGTTTCCTCTAGAAAATATCCTTTTATGCCAAAAAGGTACTTAAGGAGTTTGATGGCAGTGTGGAAAAATTGGAGAAGAGGAAAATCAGACACCACGCTCATTTACAGGAAAGGCTCAAGGGCAATTGAGAATGAGGAGATTTTTGGCTACACATTTGGCTAAACCAAAAGAAAGAAATACCCAAAAGAGCTATAGGTTTTTTTTTTTCCATTTCATATTTCTGAGAAAGGTGTCAAATCAGGGACTTTTATCACCTATTTCCTTCTAAGAATTCCTTTTGTTTTATAGCAATAAAGCTTTTTCTTCACCACAGATTCTCTGTAGCTCAATCACATCAGGGCACCCGCATTTCTTCTATATGCACAACTGACATTTGGGCACCGAAACTGGAAAAGTTGTTGAACTAGGAGTCAGGAGACCAAGACTCTGTCTGTCACCAGGGCTATCACTAAATTCGCTTGTCCCTGAATAAGATGTTTATCACCATCTCTGAAATGGGAACAGGTTGGGCATTATCATGGCTAAGAGTCCTTCCCATCCTTACATGCTGTGAAAATTTTTCATTTTAGGATTATTGTAATATCGCTCTTGATGCGTGGGTCTTAGAGGCTCAGTGAAATAAATATTACCAACGAGCTATTGCTACCCTGTGCAGAAGATATTGTTGCCCACAAAATAGTCCCTCATTCTGCAGCAAGACCAACATGTTCTTACTCTGGGTCTGTACTCAGCTCTATTTTGGGAAATGTTCCTTATTGTGAGTTTCTACTGAAGAATTTTATTAAAGTTCCCCAAATTACAAACTAACTTTTTAAAACATGTCTATTAAAAGGATGATCGGATCCACAGTCAAAAGATGTGGATTCCAATCTATTCCAAGCTCTGTCACTTTGAGCTTAAACACTCTGAGCTTCAGTGTCCTCATCTGCAAAGTGAGGATGATACTTCCCTTCTTCAAAGAAAAAAATACAGCGATTTAGACAAGCAGCTGCATTTAAAAGCAACTTCCAGTTCAACTGCACTACAAGATCATTTTTCTAGTGTTGCCTGGCAAATAGCAAGCTCTAAACACAGGTGATGCAACTGAAATCTTGTTTAATCTTCAAAACTCACTGGAAAGCCTGTAGATAAAGTGATTTTTATGGAACATGAATATTATTAGATACATTATTATTTATGAATGTTGGTTGTTCTGCTGAAAAAAAATCACAAAATGTGGTATTAAGGATGTGCTTGTTTTATGGGAATATGCTTCAGGTGAAACTTGTTTAAAAAAAAAAAGGATCTTTTTCATATCCTTTAGAGGTGAGCCAGCCTTGGCCATCCTTAGGCTTCTGCTGACCGTCTTCCGGAAGATCCTCACACACTTGAAAGGGTAGTAAAGGCCAACTTCAGCCAATTTATCAGAAATATTTATACACTAGATTTTGTTTCCAAGTAATAAATTTTATTTACAATTATATATTAATTTTGAATGCATCTTAGCAAGTAAGGGCCAAATTAAGACCTAGTCTTGTACAAAAATAATTCAAACTTTACTGTTGGATTAGCTCTAATTATTTCATGAGAAAGTCAAAAGATGGCTGGGAATACAGGGCACCACAAAAAACTAAAAGAAAAGGTAAATGCCTTGTTATCTCACCTGCATTTCATCATTGCCTTGTAGATTCAGAGGATAAGGTGTGGACATCACAGCTATATCCTAGAATACCTTTCTTAGCTCCTGTACCATCTAGCCCAGCAGGTATCTGCATAATCGTTACACAATTTTTTCTACTCCTGTTACCAAAACACATCATGAGCCACTGCAAGGAAAGACTATAGTGTATTCTGACCTGCACCAAATTTTTAGCAACAGAAGTCATATCAGAAACTATTCCTTCAAAAAGTAATATATCATTATTATTATTATCAAAGTCAATTAGTTGTGCTAAATCTAAATACCTAGGGCTACACAGACATCGGCTTGTAATATTAACATCCCGGTGATTATCCCAAGATTAAGGAACACAAAAGACTCTGCTGTCTCAATTCCTCAGATGAAAATAAATGACTGTTGAGGTACAATGAGGAGTAATAACGACCGATCTCAGCTCTGTAATTCTAATTAATACTCTCTGCTGATAGTGAAAAGTTGAGATGAGACTTGTCCCTCAGCACTGGATTTCAGATACAGAATCTACCCTTTGACTTTTACCTGCAAAATTCAAGATCCTCTCAAATTAATTCTATTTCAGTGTTAACATTTATGGTTATTTTATTTTATTTTTTTTCTTGTTTTTAAACAAGCATCAGAAATTAGAAATTTTTAATTTCTAATCAAATTAGAAATTAATCTTATCGTTTTGACCCTTATCTAGGCAGGATTAAATTTGTCTACATTAAATACTTTAAAGTTAAGAATCTTTCTACTCATTTTTTCCAGTTAAATGATGTTACGTATTCATTTCATTATAAATAAAATTTGATTGTCTTGATACTGTTTCTATATTTTGTTTCTCTCTACAAGAAAAAATTAAAAAGGGATATACATTTTCCAGTTAAGCTGAACAAATGTTCTTATTTTAATATCTACAGTTGTTTTGCCTTTTGTAATTAAAAAAATGTAAGCTATCTTTCCAGAAGATTTTTGAACTTTGTAAGTAAAGAGTTTGTGAAAAATGGCAATGTATTCTGTAATATTGAAGAAAACAAGTGAATATGGCAACATACTGAAGAGTGGGCTGAATGTAGTAGCTAAGCACACACTCTGAGTCCCATCTGGCCATAACCTCATCTTTATCTACATTTATTGACACCAAAAGGAAACATTTCAACATATTTGCAATTTAAGATATAACTTATGGCTGGGCGCAGTGGCTCACGCCTGCAATCCTAACACTCTGGGAGGCCGAGGCAGGAGGATCGCTCGAGGTCAGGAGTTCAAGACCAGCCTGAGCAAGAGCGAGACCCCGTCTCTACTAAAAGTAGAAAGAAATTATCTGGACAACTAAAAATATATAGAGAAAAAATTAGCCAGGCATGGTGGCACATGCCTGTAGTCCCAGCTACTTGGGAGGCTGAGGCAGGAAGATCGCTTGAGCCCAGGAGTTTGAGGTTGCTGTGAGCGAGGCTGACGCCATGGCACTCACTCCAGCCTGGGCAACAGAGTGAGACTCTGTCTCAAAAAAAAAAAAAAAGGATATAACTTATGACTGTGAAAGGGGTCATTTACTTTCAAATGCATTTTATCAATTATGCTACTTAATACTACATTACGGATGATGCCCTTTCTTCTTGCAGAACACATGTCATGTTAGCAAAGGCAGAGGATGGTTAATTTTGATTACTTAACACAATAATCTATTAACTGTGTACTAACTGCCCCAGTGTGGCAGTTTCTCTGTTATCCAAGGTTTTCTACATTCTTAGATCAATCAAAGGATTCATTTGTTTGGACTGTGCGTTGCAACCACCAGAACAATTTTCTCCATATGGTGTTTTTATTTTAAAACCCTAGGGATATTTAATCTTGGCCGTGTTTTCAAATAAAATTGATTTTTTACTCATGCTCTGCACAATTTCAGTAGAAAGACATTTTTTATCCTTGCTTTTTTCAAGACTTGAGGACATGTGTGTGAAAAGTGAGTTTCTTTTATTCTACAGCCTCATCGCTCAGGAAACAAATCTTTGAAAGAGCTAAATTGTCACAACTCCAAACAGATAGGAAAACAACTAACAGGTTTTCCTCTGAGAATTCTTTATTATCTAATCTTAATGAGAGATCGATGTTTAGAAATTAATAGTTAAAGAGCTAAAGAGTAAAGCATTATAAAGTAATTTTTGAAAACAGTTAAAGTGAGGCCTAAGGTTTTATCTTGGCAAGAAGTATTGAGCTGGCAAAAAACTGCGAAAGTGTCTTTGCCTCCCCTCTGCCCACCTCCTTCAGCCCCGTCCCCACCGCCTGGATAAAGAGACCCACAGGCCTGTTAAGGAATGAGAGACCTCTATTGATTAAGCTTTGATTGATTGATTGATTAAGTACCGGGGACTCTTGCCTGTCTCTTCCACACTGTTCCACAGGGCTCTTTGGCTGCTCTGTGTTTTAGGTTCCTTTAACAGCAGGAGCTGAGTTTAACGTTCAATTTCCCATGTTTAAAAATTATTATTTTTCTTCATTCATGCCTCATTAACCTCAGTAAAATTGGGAACTGGGGCAGTGGCTGCAAATATCCGTGGGCAAGTGGTACCGGCAGCCGATGACGTATTAATTAGATGTACAGTTGGTGGAGAGAGAGCAAGTGGAGGGGAGACAGAGACACGGAGGGACAGAGAGAGACAGGGACAGGGACCGAGAGTGAAAGGAAGAGGAGAAAATCAGGAGGTATATTTTCTTTTTTCTTTTTTTTTTTTTTTTTGAGACAGAGTCTCGCTCTGTTGCCCGGGCTAGAGTGAGTGCCGTGGCATCAGCCTGGCTCACAGCAACCTCAGACTCCTGGGCTTAAACGATCCTACTGCCTCAGCCTCCCGGGTAGCTGGGACTACAGGCATGAGCCACCATGCCCGGCTAATTTTTTGTATATATATTTTTAGTTGGCCAGATAATTTCTTTCTGTTTTTTAGTAGAGACGGGGTCTCACTCTTGCTCAGGCTGGTCTCGAACTCCTGACCTCGAGCGATCCACCCGCCTCGGCCTCCCAGAGCTAGGATTACAGGCGTGAGCCACCGCGCCCGGCCGGTATATTTTCTTTTATCTCCTGGACTTTAAAAATCTATTACAATTAAAAATTGTAAATTAAAAAAAGCCTCAAAATATTAAGAAGACCATCTCTGAAAATAGTCTGTTAACCGTGATCTATTCCGCCAATATTGTCTTCCTGCCCCTATGGGGAGGCCCCACGCAGCGTCCACCGTGGGGACAGGTCTGGACACTCTGGGCATCTCTGGGACAGGACGGTGCCTGAGATCCCCGAGAGGGATGAAGTCATCAGGGCCCGAAACTGACTGTCGCCGTCCTAACGGGGCATCATCGCTGTGCCCCTTATCATCCAGCCTGCCTTTGTCTTCTGCTGGCTTTGACAACTCAGCTCCCTTGGAGGACGGTTTGACTGCTTACACTTAAATTCTTCCTCGGGAAGTTTATTTTCCAATCTCCTTTGGAAAATTTGACTATTTAAATAAAATAGTCCAGTAACTTTACATTTAGAAATACATGCTTTACACTGTTTCACGGTCCCCATCCGCACGATTACGTGGTTACCATGAAGAATACAATGAAAATATCCCACAATAGACACACGGGGTGAATGCTCACCCCGCTTATCGCTCCATCAAGATTATTAGGCACCACAGTATCCTGAGAGGGCAAGCATACTAAATACTCGTGAGTACTTATTGTTTACCGAATTTTTAGAAATAATAAAGCACATAGGATAAGATGCATACAGTCAAATGTCAAAAGCCTGGTTTCTCAGATGTGCACAGAGAGCTAACCAGCAACAGTTCTAAAATAAATACTTTTAAAGGACACATCACAGGTTTTTACATTTACACCAACTTCTAGCTCCTTTCCCACCTGCAACATATAAAACCCCATCTTAATTGCCAATAGGACTGAGTTCATAATCAATCACACTTGTCTTTCTAATACGGGCACTTTAGCCATTTGAAAAAGAAATCCAAGCTATGGCGAACTCTGGCAAGTGAGCAAAATGAAAGCAAAGGACGGAGGCATCGTGTTACTCACCGTGCTGTGCACCGCACGTCCCTCTCGGGTCTAGGCGAGCGCACTACGAGGTCTCTGTCGGACGCAGACCTGCCTTTCTGACTCTGAATCAAACAGTAGCTCAGTGGTTTGAGCATAAACACGTATCTTGAAAGGTTAATCCGCCCATACACAGGGAAACCCCTTTTTAAAGAAAATCACTCTGCTGCCAAGAGGCTGTTAATATTCAGCGCTCAGATACGAACACGACTCAGATAAAAGACTCACAGCCTGTGTGAGAGACCACAGAGGATTCCCTGGGACTCTGTGCTGCAATGGAAACATGAGAAAACAATCCCCGGCTTCAGGCTACTAAAGGAAACCCACCTGCCCACTTAGTGGAAAAGTTATATGAGCTTCATAGGCCAAAACACACCAACATAGATTTAGAATTAGTCTAATTTACTGTAAGGACCTCAGAGGTCACACACTCATTTCTAGGAATCTTCCTGTGTTTCGCCTTCCTATTTCTTTCCCTGCGAGAGCTAGAGCCAGGTCACCATCTCAACAGGCCCCCTTGAAAGGAATTTAGAAATCAGCCCATTGCCTTTTAAACAGTTGCTGAGTGTTTTCTTGCTTAGAGGGGAAACTGTATTTATAGTCTCCGTGTTGCTTCACTAGCACCATAAAATCAGGGATTAGGTGTATTTTTCTTGTCATACTAGAAAACTGTCTGAAAATCTCCCCAAAGTAATAAATTCGTACCAGTTCAGGAACGAAATGTTAGCTGACAAAGTGGCCGATAGTGATTGTTATTGGTTATTCACACCACTTGTTTATTTTGGAGCATTCCTTTTCCAGACAGGCCTGGTGAGTAGCAGGCCAGCACATTGGTGACGTGGGGCAGACGGATGGCTACCGTGTGCTCTACCAGAGCTCTGATCACAGTAGAGGTGGCTACTTCAGAAAAGCAGACTGACACTGCTAGTTAGCCAACGATGGTCTGTCCTCTTCTGTGATTCCACTTCCACACAAACATACTCTGGGAAGTCAAGAAATCTCAAAGGGAACTTTAACATTGTGGTTTTTTTTATTACAAAATGTTATAAGCATCAGTCCTGGGTGCTGAAGTCATGAGGGTTTGTGATATTTTTCTTTATGCTTTTCTGTATTTTCAAAAATTTTCAAGAGCAAAAATAGTCCATAACACAATGTAGCTTGCACATGCAATCAACTGAAAAAAAAAAAAAAATCAAAACAGAACTTAGAAAATAAACAGTTGGTACTTACCCTGAGCTATTAAAGTTTGATAGGAAAATACAACATCCATTTGACACGAAAATATCAATCATTGTTTCAAGATCTTCTCAAGTATTTTCAATATGGCTCTTTAAAAGTCTTTTGAATTTACACAAAATGATATTTACCCTATTAGTTTCTTTCCGGTGAGAAAAATAATAGCTTAATGTTGCACAAGAATATGCCATTTTGTGTCATATCAAAAGAGCAAGGGGAAATTCATCAGCCAACAGCAAGAAGGTTGAAAGTTAAGCCATCCTTACAGGCTGAAATCTTTAGGCCTAAATAATAACTTCCTTTTCTGAAAGTACTTTTAATATTACGGAGTGCTATGCAAATGCACAGTGTGATCACCGTTATTAGAACTGACATGTTCCCAGAGTGTGCTGAGGGCCATCTCACCTCAAGCCACGCGTCTTTATTTGATGATCGCATTGAAAAGGTGCAGGGAAATCACAGAGGCGTATTTCAGAGTCTGCCTATCCAGGCAGTAAGGTTGTTTCCATTAAAAACTGTGGGATGGGGCTGGGCGCGGTGGCTCACGCCTGTAATCCCAGCACTCTGGGAAGCTGAGGTAGGAGGATCACTCAAGGTCAGAAGTTCGAGATCAGCCTGAGCAAGAGCGAGATACCGTCTCTACTAAAAATAGAAATTATCTGGCCAACTAAAAATATATATATAGAAAAAACTAGCCAGGCGTGGTGGCGCATGCCTGTAGTCCCAGCTACTCGGGAGGCTGAGGCAGGAGGATCGCTTGAGCCCAGGAGTCTGAGGTTGCTGTGAGCGAGGCTGACGCCATGGCACTCACTCTAGCCCGGGCGACAGAGTGAGACTTTGTCTCAGAAAACAAACAAACAAAAAACCTGTGGAATGGAAATAACCATGCCGGTCAGTGGGATGTGGACCAAGACACCACTTCTGTTCACCACGTAGAAATGGTGCTGGTGAAGGGGGAGAGTCTCTAAAACAGCGGGGCCGACCCTGTTATCGCTGCTTCCCACCATTCGGGGTGTAAAGGGGAGCAGGACCCTCTGGGCCACCGTGACCTGTGCCCCCCGTCACCGGCTCATGGGACACTGGGCTGCTTCTTGCGTCCATCCAACCACTGAGCCTGAACTGTGTGCAGGAACCGGCCGCGGGCCGACTAAATGATTTAAACTGTTCTCCGAAGAGTGTTTTGTTTACAGATTTACCTTCAGGGGAGAATAAGGAAATGAGTTAGAAAAAAAGTTAGTAAAACTGGAAGACCAAGTGCCTGAAGTGATCGATCCGAAATTAATCTCACACGTCTGGGGGTGCGAGCGGCTGAAGGAAGGGGGGAGGGAGAAAATGAAAGTGGTTTAGTAAGACAAGGCCGTTTTGAGTTGCATCTGGGAAAAAGAAAACAGTCACATTTAATGTTTCCTCTATTCCAGCCAGAGTGTTAAAGAGTCTGAGATAAGGAAGTTGCCAAGCTTCCTTGGGCCTGGGAAAGGGCAGGCCCGGCTTGTGTGTAGCCATGAGCTGGACACGTCGCTCAACGGTGAGTCCCCTTGGACCTTGGGGTGTCTCTCGATTTGGAGACCGCAGGGCTGGGCCAGGTGACGGCCAGGAGCGTCCACACCTGCTTCCTGGAGCGATGCCAGGCACTCCCCTCTCTGCCACGGACTCGGGGTCCTTCCCGCTCAGCTCCCCGTACCCAGACTCCAAACCACGAGTGACAAATGGGGGCTGAGCGGAGGTAATGAACGTGCTTGTCACAGTCGGGGAATTTACTTTCAAAGCCTTTGCCCTCATAAAGTTTTCCTTAAAAGTGTGATAAGGCCAACCTGGCAATGTTTGTCCCGTTCAAGTAGTTTCCTCGGGAGGTGTTCCAACTAGATGCCGTCTGTGAGGTGACAGCTTTCTGTGGCTTGGTGACATTCAACAGCCCTGCAGAGTCACTGAGGAGGGAGGCCCTGGCCTCTTGCCAGACTTTGCTCCACACTGTTTTGCTGAGAGTCAAACTGGGGAGCATATTCCCATTACAGCCTCAGAGCCTCACCTGTGATATTACTGCAAGGACAGAGATGGCTGTGCCAGGGCTGGATTTCAAACTGGAAGGGCGATACTTTGGGCATTTGCTCTACTGTTTCCTAGCCCAGTGTGTTAGGAGAAAACCTCGGTGTTCACTTGGGCCTTCCACTGTCATAAAAAAGAATGGCGTTCTTTTTCCTCTCAGATTCAAACTCCCATGACAATTAGAAGTCTGTCTAGCTGATTTCAGTATTTGATGGCTATTATTTTAGAAAAATGGGTAGTTGATGTATTTTTGATGGATTCTCCCCCTTTATTGTGTGTGTGCTTTTTATTTATTTTTTTTAAATTCTAGTACAGACAGCACATGATTTAAACCATGAAAATATCACAGTTCTGCTTTTTCCTAAGGACAGGAACCAACTTTTATTCTGGAAAATTCTGCCAAAAGGAGGATAAATCATGCAAACAATTGGGTCAGCGGATGGGCATAAATCTGCTTTGCGAAGAGGATGAAAGGATGGAGATGAAACGCGGATGTAGATTAAATCAGAAATGCAGCTGTTTGGGACCAAAGTCCAGTTATCACTGCAAGCCAGGCCCCGAAGATGTGTTGGTCTTTACAAGGCAAGTCCAGGTGTTGACAGAGTAGAGAAGCCCTGGGGACTCTTTGACACTCCACCCTTTGCCTTTGACCCTCCCCACAACTGTGCGCCTTCCTGTTTTCAATACACAAGAACATACTTTCTCATCCGACTTCAGGAATCATACCTGTTTTCAACATTAAATCTGCCTCTCATCATTCCTGTCTTACCACCCAAAGAACGTTAACTTAGAAATCAGGCATTTTGGACCAAATTCTGTAAGACCGACATTGAATAATTTAAACATCCTCCATCCATTGGAAAGCAGACTGGGTATTAGAAGCCCTATACACTGTATTTGATGGGACCTCTTTCTATAGCATTGTCTGGTTTTCAACTGAAAAACTAAAATGGAGGCCAGGCGCGGTGGCTCATGCCTGTCATCCTAGCACTCTGGGAGGCCGAGGTGGGAGGATTGTTTGAGCTTAGGAGTTCCAGACCAGCCTGAGCAAGAGCGAGATCCTGTCTCTACTAAAAATAGAAAGAAATTATATGGACAGCTAAAAAAAATATATATATAGAAAAATTAGCCGGGCATGGTGGCACATGCCTGTAGTCCCAGCTCCTCGGGAGGCTGAAGCAGGAGGATCGTTTGAGCCCAGGAGTTTGAGGTTGCTGTGAACTAGGCTGACGTCACGGCACTCTAGCCCAGGCAACAGAGCGAGCCTCTGCCTCAAAAAAAAAAAAGAAAAAAACTAAAATGGAAAAATAACTTCTGATATTAAGCTGTGATTTCCACCTTCCATGACCCTCATTTACAGGCTGCTGTTTGCATGTGATATTCAGATCTTAACTCCAACTCTGGTATTGTGGGGTTCATGCGCTCAGAAATAGACAGGAACTTTAGAACTGTGAAAACAGGTACTAAAATGGTTAAGTTTATGACTATTTTAAGGGAAAGTCATTTACTAAGCTGAAGTTTGGGAGAGGCCCTCACTGTTTTATCCCAAAGGACTCAGAAGATTACATAACAGATGTAAAATTTTACCTCCAGCACATGGAAACTCACAGAATAATTTTAAAGCTTGTATGGAAAGTCGTTTTATTCATCTAGGAGAGAAATCTGTTTACAGAAGTTTAATTTAAACCAGTGCATTATTCTCCAGGCATTTGTTCGAACACCCTCATTACACATCAGATTCATTTAACTCCTGGGGGCTTCGGTTCCTTTATCTAAAAACAAGATTGGTGTAGATAATGCTTAAAAGCCCCTTCCAGGCCAAAGAGTCTATAATTTGATATCATCCCAAATAGCAAACAACATATTTCCATTTTGATTGGTTTTTATGGCATGAAATCAATAGTCTTTTTAAGGTACCTATAATAGAATAATTGGGAAAAATATTCCAAAAATATGATTCTTACATTGTTCTACATTGTTCTACTCTGACTTGATGCTACTCACGGAATTATATTAACTAGTTCTGCTATCAAGCAAAATATCAAAGACCGAAACTGGTTGGACTCCCAGTGCAATTAAAAAGTTATATTCCTGAACGTCAAATTTATTGCGAAGGAGTAATTAGGTCTTAGGAAAAACTGTCTTATTGTGTATTTCACTGTGCTGTTAAAATTTTTGACATTAACAAGAATCACTTCAACTTTAAAGAAAATTTTCTCTATTTTACAAAGATGCTAGAATGCCAGAAAGTCAAAGGTAGCCAAAGATCCAAAATAATAATTTTTCTTTAACTTTTTAAATTACAAATGCCAAACATAGAAATTATGCCAAATTTAAGGAGTACAAAACTTTACTATATGAAAAGAAAAAAAAATAGAGAAGCAACTTCTAGTATTAGGCTGTGATTTCCAAAGATGACAATGATTTTCAGAAAATTTGAAAATTTTCCTCTAATTTTTTTCTTCTCTAGTCACATAATAACTGGTATCATACTAAACACAATATTTTGTTACTGGATAAAGCTAATAAGTATTTCTATTGGTAATAATATGTCTAGTTGGGTGAAACAGAATATCTCATGCAATTTAATAACACAGTCTCTCTTTCATCTACTATGATGCAGAAAGACAATGAAAATGTCATAAATTCAAGAGGCTTTCGTGATCATTCTCTCTGGTTTTTTCAATATAGATATTAAAAATGGTGTAATATAAAGAATAAACACATTTGGACAGAGTTGACTGCAGAATTAAGTTGTTTATAATAAGGTTAGCTTGTACAATTTAATGAAATTATCACTGTTGTGTAGCATAATAATAACTATAAATGGAAGCAATTCACATATATGAGTTTGATGATGGTGATGATTGGAAACAATGATTAGTGATGGGTGTAGTGGGTGGACCTGGGGTTCCAGCTACTCAGGAGGCTGCAGAGGGAGGATCACTTGAGTCCAGGAGTTGGAGACCAGCCTGGTGATACAGCAAGACCACACCTCAACTGGGAAAGAAAGAAAGAAAGAAAGAAAGAAAGAAAGAAAGAAAGAAAGAAAGAAAGAAAGAAAGAAGCAAAGGAAGGAAGGAAGAAAGAAAGGAAGAAAGAGAGAGAGACAAAGAGAAAGAGAGAGAGAGAGAAAGAAAGACAGGAAAGGGCCAGGCGCGGTGGCTCACACTTGTAATCCCAGCACTCTGGGAGGCCAAGACAGGTGGATCTCTTGAGATTGGGAGTTTGAGACCAGCCTGAGCAAGAGCAAGACCCCGTCTCTACTAAAAATAGAAAGAAATTAGCTAGCCAACCAAAAATATATATAGAAAAAATTAGCCAGGCATGGTGGCGCACACCTGTAGTCCCAGCTACTCGGGAGGCTGAGGCAGGAGGATCGCTTGAGCCCAGGAGTTGGAGGTTGCTGTGAGTGAGGCTGACACCACAACACTCTAGCTCGGCAACAGAGAGAGACTCTGTCTCAAAAAAAATAAAGGACTATAAACTGCTTTTGGCAGCATTGTGTTGGATTTGAGAGAGAGACAGAACAGACCAACTGAGGAACTAGAAAGCAGCTGGTGATGCTGAGGCTGGAGGAGCCGGGTCTCCCCCATAAGGCGTCCCGACACCTACTGCTTCCCACGCGGATCGTAGCCAGCCCGCACCCAGCCCGCACCCCTACCTGCGTGGGAGTTTATCTTTCCCAGCTATCACTGTGGGCAGGGTAATAACTACTTTTATAAAAATTATCTTCATGGTTACTGAAAACTGAGGAGGAATACGCCACTAATCATGGGCCGTGACTCATAGTTTAAAGACTTGACTAGTAAGCGCCTGTAAGATTTATTTGAGGCTAAATTTTCTCATCGTACCAAGATTACTTTCATTTCGTTTCATCCACCTCATAGTGGCACTTTCTGGATGAAGCGCTTCCATGAACTCTCCGAATTCAGCGCTTCGAAGAGGCACAGAGAACTCTGACGACGATTTCTTCATGCTTCCTCTAAAAAAAGGAATTTTTTAAAAAAAGTCTCTCAAGATTAACAACTGTGTGCAAAAACTCCAAAGTGTTTATAGAGAGTTTAAAAGTAACAGAAGACAGTGAGCAGACAGAAACGAAAATACATAATCCACTTCAGCTGCATGGAAAGTGGATCACGTATCAAGGACAGTTCTAGAACTTTGGGAACTTGGACAAGGCTGTGAGACTCCCATTTTGAGGCATGAAAGAATTAAGAATGGATGATGATTTTGTGGGAAACTTTCTAACTGCTTTTCTAACTATTTCATGTGGGCAATTTCATAAAAGCCTGGTGGTTCACTCTGACACTCTCTCTCTACCTGTCCTTGGAAGGACACGGAAGCTCCCGGGTGTGGGTCTCACAGTGTAAACACTCTTGCTGAGCTTAGAGCCCACCCTGAACACGGCCATGGAAAAACAAACACACTCTCATGTGAACTTCCCCCCACTCTACCCCTTTTTTGTACAAATTTATGCTAAAAAGCTTCATTAAGCTTTTTAAGTACATTATCCTTATGAATAGATTGAGTAAAACATCAATTTCTACAACTTCTAGGAGACAGGGCAAAAATATTTAAAGGAAAATGAGGGGTGGAAATCCTATTAACCAAATTAGGAAGACAAAGGAAATCTGAACACTACAGAAAAAATCATTTCAACAAAAACATCCCAAACCCCATTGTAGTCTATCACTTATTTTTGTTACTATAATCACCATTCTTCAATGATTTAGTGTCAATAAATTATAACTAAAAATCTTGTATTGGCTTAATATTTTGTATTTCAGCTTCTTTCTTAGGGAGTGTAAACAAGTGTATTGCTGCTCATGTTTATAGAAGCAGCATGTATAAATGTAGTGTAAATTGTGAACTGTGTGATAATAGCATGGAGTGTGTGTCTGTGCAGAAGGAGTTGTGTACGTAAAAAACGCTGTGTGTCTGTTTAATCAAGACTGTTGGCCGGGCGCGGTGGCTAACGCCTGTAATCCCAGCACTCTGGGAGGCCAAGGTGGGAGGATCACTTGAGGTCAGGAGTTCGAGACCAGCCTGAGCAAGAGCGAGACCCCGTCTCTACTAAAAGTAGAAAGGAATTAGGCAAACAACTAAAAGTAGAAAAAAATTAGCCAGGCCTGGTGGCACATGCCTGTAGTCCCAGCTACTCGGGAGGCTGAGGCAGGAGGATCGCTTGAGCCCAGGAGTCTGAGGTTGCTGTGAGCGAGGCTGATGCCATGGCACTGTAGCCTGGGCAACAGAGTGAGACTCTGTCTTCAAAAATTAAATAAATAAATAAATAAATGTTTGCTTTGACTTTTATATCCTTCAAATGTGGTTTTCTTCCAAATTTTTAATAATCATCCTATATTTTTAAACTTTTAATTTACATTTAAGCTTCTTAACTTAATGTACCACTTAATACACTGGCCTCCTCCTCCAGCCCTGACCCTGCCGGCCCAGCCACCCCCCCAGGCCTCCCTGGGGACTGCCCGGCCGTGCCTGTCTCTCCGGCCCTGCCCAGGGTCCTGGGTTTGCACGTTCGCCCTCTGCCGCCTGCTCACAGCGGCCGCGGATTCCCGCGGACACCAGCGCTTTGCTCTGCCTCTCTCCTTCCCGCGGTTCTCCCTCTCGTGGCTGCTTCCGACACTGACCAAATTGCTCTCCGCTGCAAAGGCGGGAGATTGTTTTACTGCAGGTGGCAGAAATTCAAGCCAAACCAACCTAAATGCAAACCACTGGTTTATGTAATTCACAGTCTCAGAGGTTGCAGGTACTTCAGGCACCATGTGTTCACGTCCTTGCTCCCTGCCCAGCCCAGGCTGGCACACACTGGGTATGGCCCCTCTCTTTAAAATACTATGAATATTTATTCTTAAGAAACCTAACCTCTTTTTCTATCCATGCAAATTATGGGAAATGTGGGGTCTTAGGTAAAGAAGAGATTCTCCAGCTTGAAAATCACATTATTGAAATCCCTTCTCATCTCCCATGTAATCTCTTCTTCTACTGACAGCTACTTTCAGCTTATACTGACCTTAAAGCTGGATTCAGGACTTCAGCTTTTTCCAGCAGGAATTCTTCCCTGTAGAGCGTAAGTGAGCAACACCAACTTTAATGACTCTGTGGAGGACAATGAGGGAACATGCCTCACACGACACATGGCATCTCACTCCAAAGTGACAAAACATTTTTCTTGATCTCTCATCTCCATCACCAGGCTGTGGTTCTCCCTCTATCCGCCCTTCCCTGTGAAGTCTCAGCTCTCTCTTCTTCTAAGCAGGTAGCAGAGCTGTCTCTCATCCCGCCAAATCTGTCTCAGGTGCCGGCCAACCTGCAGCCCTGCAGACTCCAAATAGGCTTGTTAAAGCTTTAACTCCATTCTGTTCTGTTCTGAGGAGCATGTTAAAAAAAAAAAAAAATAACTTCAAAGCTGACTCTTCCCCAAGTAGAAACTCTTGGAATTTGGGTAAGCAATTTTTTTTCTTTGTTATTTACATTTATATTGATGTCTGCAAGTCAACTTCCAAATAGAATTTTTTTTTAATTCCTTGTATAAAACCAAGATATAAATACTTGTTATCTCATTTGAAAAAGAACTTTCAGTTAAGGCTGGTAGACACCTACAATCACTAAGGTACCCAGCTACCCCTGAAGATACAGGCAGGAATCTCATGGAAGCTTTTCCAAACAGCAGCTCTGTATCACAAACAACACGGGGACCTCACATAAACAGTGTTTTTCTGCTTTTACTTCAGGAACAACTCTTGAGGCAACAGAGAGCAGTTTTATGATTATATTTTATGGTGATTAGGAACATAGTTAACTGGGTCAATAGTGAGTAGAATATTCAAGGGTTGGCATGAAAAACGCAGTTTTCTCCCAGCCACAAAGGTGATAGGAGACAGAAAAAGAATTGCTTTTTCTGTGATTCAAGATTTTTACTACGGGAAACAAAACTGGAGGGAAAACTTGTTATATAACTTTGCATATTTTATTAATATTTACCTCTCAGCATAATTTGATAAAAAAGAGTTCAGAGCAAATGAGCAGAAGGATGTGTGTTTGCATGGAATTTAAATTTATAATTAGTGGTCTTTCTGTATCTGGTAAGGATATTTTTAGCCACATTTAGCCTTATTCATGCTGTATCTACTATGTTGTGTGTGTTCCTAAGTCCACACACTACACGTTTACCATAAGAAGGCAAAAATGAAAATCCAGCAGTAGACGGCCATCCCGAGTGGCCGTGACTCCTCTCAGAGGGCCATGCAGGGGAACATAGAGGACCCACAGCTTTTTCAGGGGACAAAACTTGTAGGGCAAGTTCGACAGTTTATAAAAAGTAGTCTTTCAACTTTTTTTCCTGTATTTACACCACATTTCGAACTTTTATCACATTAAGGAGACTTTAATTGCATGTTTGTGTCTGCTAAAAACAAAGCAAGCTGGAAGTGTGGGGGAAACTAAATGCACGTTGGCTATGAGTGGAGTGATGCGTGTCAGGTGTCAGCCAGCCTGCTCACTGAGACTGCACACCAGGCATTCCCAGACTGTGGCAGCCACACTGCCCCTGAGCCCCGCTTGTCACCACGTGTGTCAGAATAGAAACGTCACTGTGGTCATGGCGTGGAACACCCGCAGGACACAATGCCACAGACATCCTCATTCCTCACTGACAACATAGAAACCCTGACAAGGCCACTTGGATTTACAATTAAAATGGTGGGAGATTAACCTGCTTACCACAAAATGTTCATATAATTTGGAAAGATGTTCATTTTCTAAAATTCACTTTTGTCTGCCTTAAAAAAATTTTTAAGGCCGGCACAGTGGCTCACGCCTGTGATCCTAGCACTCTGGGAGGCCGAGGCGGGAGGATCGCTCGAGGTCAGGAGTTAGAGACCAGCCTGAGCAAGAGCCAGACCCCGTTTCTACTAAAAATAGAAAGAAATTATCTGGCCAATTAAAAATATATATAGAAAAAAAATTAGCCGGGCATGGTGGCGCATGCCTGTAGTCCCAGCTACTCGGGAGGCTGAGGCAGGAGGACTGTTTGAGCCCAGGAGTCTGAGGTTGCTGTGAGCTAGGCCGACGCCACGGCACTGTAGCCCGGGCAACAGAGTGAGACTCTGTCTCAAAAAGAAAAAAAAAATATTTAAAAAGTATTGTTAGCGTCTTGGTGTGTCTCCTCTATTCCTTATAACTATAATCAAGTAGAGCTGACAACTCAAATTCTGTAATAGATCAATATAAAGTGCTGTCTGGTTTTCACATAAATGAGCATTATTGAAAGTTCACATGGGCTATAAGAGCCATATTTTATTTATGATGGTAAAATCTTGCCACAACTGCTTGGGTGGGGTTTTGCAAAGTCGGGGTTAAAATGCAAGGTTGCATTGTGCGAGGTTAATGAGTCGCTGGCTGGGTCTACGCGTCCTGGAGGCCTAAGGCGAATCCGCTCTGGTTCCAGCTGCAGTTTGGCGCCACCTGGTGGCGACCGTCCCTACAGCTCGGCTCCGTGAAGGGGCGTTTCCAGGACAGGCCCAGCAAGTGGGGCGCTGGCCATGTGACCCCCATTGCACTGGCTCCCCGGGGAGAGGGGCCAGCAGGATGCTGAGGATGCAGGAGCTTCTCTTCGCTGTAGCAGCCGCCTCGCTGCACAATCTTGCAGTCCGTGTGACCAGAAACCGTGTGGTTGTGTGTCCCTGCTCACAACCACACAAGCAGGCTCAGAAGTGGATCCTCCAGCCCCGGCTGAGCCTTCTGACCGGTGCAGCCCTGGCTCACTGCGTCCTCCAAAGGGACCCTGGGCCAGGACCTCCCAGCTGAGCTGCCTCTGAATTGTTGAGCACAGAAATTGGGAGAATAAATATGTGTTGTTTTAAGCCACTAAATTTTCAGATAATTTGTCCCATGGAACCTGACAACTGATACAGTACGTCACGCAGAGAAGGAGGGAAAGCCGGGGTAGGAATGAGTTGGTCACTTCTATGGTCACCTGACGCTCCCCCGAGAACCTTCTGAGGAGTCTCAGGAATGTGTGCTTGGACTGTCCCTCCAGGGTGTCACGTGGCCCGTCCTTCACTGGCCAGGCGTGGTCCCGGGTCTCAGGGCTTTGGCATCTCCATGTGCCAGGCAGGGGAGCAGCACGTGGGCTCCGTGGGCTGCCCGGGCCACGCCCTGAGGTCTGTGATGGCCCAAAACGAGACTGTCACACGGTGCTGGTGCACACACAGCTGAAGCTGCTTCCAACCACAGTGACAGTCGTGGACGAGAAATACCTGCTAGAACTACACCTGTCACAAAATACTCCCCATGATTTTCCTTTGCATAAATTTATACTACACTTTCCACGTTCAACATAGCCATTCCCTTTTGGAGCTTTTCAAAATATTGAAACTGAGTATGTTTGCCACAGTTAACTTTTTACTTCATGGGATAAGTCATAGTTTGTTGTTAATGTGTCTATTGACTAATTCGATGTGAATTTGTTATTTTTAATTAAGAAAATTATCTTTCTTATTAATTTGAAATATACTAAATTCATAAATGGTTATATAGTATAGTCAATAGAATTGAAAAGAAGAAAAACAATTTCAAATCTCCATATTATTAATTCACATCACCCGGCTCCCTTTAGAGTCTATGATTATGTGAAGCAAGAGAAACTTAGTACATTGGGGCCCATTATGAACGGAAATGAATCACTACTTCCTTTTGCAAATCAGAAATTACAGCTGGATTCAACCATGAGGGATGTTGAAATGTTGGTATTTTTCTTTTAGCTTGTATTCAAATTTTCTTTGATCATGTGACTTCCCAAAATTTCCTTCCTATTTCTTTTTTTTTCTTTTCTTTTCTTTTTTTTTTTTTTGTTGCCCAGGCTAGAGTGAGTGCCGTGGCGTCAGCTTAGCTCACAGCAACCTCAGACTCCTCAGCTTAAGCGATCCTACTGCCTCAGCCTCCCGAGTAGCTGGGACTACAGGCATGCGCCACCATGCCTGGCTAATTTTTTCTATCTAGATTTTTAGTTGGCCATATAATTTCTTTCTATTTTAAGTAGAGATAGGGTCTCGCACTTGCTCAGGCTGGTCTCGAACTCCTGACCTTGAGCAATCCACCCGCCTTGGCCCCCCAGAGTGCTAGGATTGCAGGCGTGAGCCACCGCGCCCGGCCCATCCATGTATTTCTCACATCATCCGTATCCTTCTGGTGCCTGGCACTTACAGACGGTTGGCACAGATTATGTAATTAATCTTCCCACTGAGCCATTTGACAGTTACAGAAACTGAGGCACAAAAAAGGTTAAGTTACTTGCAGATGGCTCGTAAAAGATGTATTTTAGATGGGAATTTAGGCAGTCTAACTTTAGTGACTAAGCTCTTATTCACTTTATATTAACAAGCCTCATGCCTGTGGCAATAAAATATCAGTGTTTATGAAATAAGGGAAGCTGTAAGGATAGAATTAAAATTCAACACTTTCTTATATTTCTAAATAATCTGATTAAGCCAGAGATTCAGACTAAGTTTCTCCATTACTCCTGTAAAGGAGATTTACATCTACTAGAGATTGACACATTTGCATGGTGCTTTAAATTTAGAAAAACCCATACTTGGGCTGGGCGCGGTGGCTCACGTCTGCAGTCCTAGCACTCTGGGAGGCTGAGGCAGGAGGATCCCTCGAGGTCAGGAGTTGGAGACGAGCCTGGGCAAGAGTGAGACCCCGTCTCTACTAAAAATAGAAGGAAATTATCTGGCCAACTAAAAATACATATATAGAAAAAGTTACCCGGGCATGGTGGCGCATGCCTGTAGTCCCAGCTACTCGGGAGGCTGAGGCAGGAGGATCGCTTGAGCCCCAGAGTTTGAGGTTGCTGTGAGCTAGGCTGACGCCACGGCACTCTAGCCCGGGCAACAGAGCGAGACTCTGTCTCAAAAAGAAAAAAAAAAACAAAAAACCTCCAGAGAGCCAGTGCCCTAAACGTGAATTCCAGTGACGCTCTGGCAAAATTACCTAGCGGCCCTGAGGTCCCCGGCAGCTGTCCCTTCTAGCACAACTACTTAAAAATATTTTGAACAGAGGTAACTATTTCAGGAAACAGACCTGACTATTTTGGACATTTCTGTCCCATGAATAGTCCGAAGCATGGAACCCTCCCCCACTCTTCTCTTTATCCAAAGTTCGTAGCCGATTTTGCTGTATGGGACAAGCGTCAGCATCAGAGGAGGGAGGGAGAGGATGACAGGGACGAAGGTGCTGTAGATCTGCTGGTGCGCGGGGCTGGGCCACTCTTCCAAGCAGCAGCTGTGCTCTTTCTCATACAGGAGATCATGCTTGACCTTTACAGTAAGAACAATTCAGTTAAAATAACCCGTAGTGAGTGTCAAAAGAACAGACAGCAGCCAAGTATTCCTGTTACGCAACATTAAGCTCTTTCTAATTTGCCACCGGTACATATTTCAAATGAGATACAATTTTAATTGTTCTCTTATTGTGAAATGTGGTTTTTCTATGAATACTTAACTGCTGAAGGTCTTAAGACTTTTAAACTATCTTTCCCATTTTAAATGGAATTGAGCTTCATTTTTTTGTCTTTCTCAACTTTTATTTTCACTAGTCACAAGTTTTCAATTGGCTGAAAAAGCATTACACTTACCCAAATACATATTGAAAAATATTTTGTGTATCATGTCAGCTACTTTAATGTTAAATTATTTTGCTTCTTCAGTTGTTGAAGAGAGAGATTAGACAAGGCTTCAGACTTCTAGTTGGAAAGGACTGAAAGCCATTTCTTGTTACTGCAATTTCATATTACAACGATTAGACTGCTTGGAAAGATATTTAAAAGTCAACTGGTAGCTTTTAAATTCTGAGATGAATGAAAAATTGGGATTCAAACTATTGCCAATCTACAAATATTCAGATTGTATTTGTTTGCTGATTTCTTCATACTATTTCCAATAATAATAATAGAAACTGCTAAAAACGGATCATTTCAAGGACAATCCAAACCTTTAAAGCATATTCAAAATTCACATCTCTGGGTAACAGGAGCAAAAATGAATTTATGAAAACAACTGTCATTTTAGTCACTCTGGAGCTTTCTAGATGAATACTTAGATCTTAAGGCATATTTCTGCCTATATTCCCAGCAAATTTTATCAGCAATGTTCAATGTCAGTTGAATGGGGGAAAAGAAGCTTTTTGGTTACTCATCAGAGGTAAGAAAAAAGCTTATACTTCTGTAAAATTCTCCTAATACAGCACCTGAGGCCTGGGTGTCATGCTGGGCCCACATTCCCATTTCCTCTTTCATAATCACCCTTCTCCCAGCTTATACAAGTTACATGTCTCACCCAATCCAAATCTTACTATGGGGCACCAAAAAGGAAAAAAAAAAGGACAGAGAATTCAGATTACTGATGTCAATGAAGCCACCTTGATCAAGGGGTCATAAACCCATGGTAGGGCTCTGTGCTTTGGCCTGTCTTAAATATTATACATTTCTTTTCAGAGTAAAGCCTGGCATAGGAAAAAAGGTATTTGGACAGGGACATTATGAATTCACATTTTTCATACAGTGAGGAGGCAGAAGTGACGACGGCTTTAATTTCACCACCTCCTTGTTTCCCTCACTTGAAATTTGCTAAATACATCACTCTTGAGAAGAGCCCAGTGGGAGGGAAACAGCCGTGGGTGAGAAATGTGGATGGCCTTGGTGCTTTGCAGCAGCCAGGTGAGAAATGCAAGCTCTCTGTGAGCTCAACCACCCGCACTCAGAGAATTCAGGCCTGAAAGGGTGGCCATGGGATTGCATATGAATACTTTTATGTGACCTGAAAAATGAAATCAGACTTTTTTCTGACAAGAAGTAAATCTGATTTAGCTCATCCGTCTAACAGTGAGGACTGGCTTTTGACAGTTAGATTATATGCATTTTCTACAAGCAAAATGAGTTGTAGATTTAAAATATATTCAGAGTATATAATAAAACAATTTTAGTTTTCAAAATTGACAAATCTGTTTTCTATGTGCCAGAAATGGAGCCCACAATTTGGAACTAGACTGAGTCGCTTATAAAAGGGCTCCGGCCCCGTGGGCTTCCCGCTGCTCGGCAGAAAGGCTGCAAGTGTGGGAGCTCAGAGGTCGTTCTGAGCTGCTGGCCCGAGGACACAGCAGGGTCGGAAGCCTCAGTGATGTTGTCTCTGAGAAATTCATGAGGTCAGGAATCAATGCTGAGCAACAGCCATGCCCAGAGGGCACTGAGCCCAGGTGACTGGCTGCTCAACACCTGCATAGTGTCCCCTTTGCTGTTACTCCCCGCGCCTGGCTGGGCCATCTGACAGAGGTGTAGGGAAAGGAGAGAGGTTGGATAAGATGATCCCCAACATGCTTCCAAGTAGAATTTCAATTTGTTAATGAATAGGAGGCCGATAAGAAAAGACTTATGAAGGGGAATCCACTAATAAGTAGACAATCTATTACAATTTTTTACATGACTTGAAAATAAAAGAAAAACCTAGAGCAATCACTGAACTCTTAAAATGTAACAACGCATTTGAGAACACTAGGAAAAGCATGCTCAGCTTGCAGGAAAATGTAGAAAGTGACGTTGGTACATTTTTAAAATTTCATTTTAAGCATTAAAGTGTTAACATAGTATCAATGAGAACTAAATAAAACAGAGAAAAAAAATCTTAAAACAAATTATTTTCTGGCCAGGCGTGGTGGCTCATGCCTGTCATCCCAGCACTCTGGGAGGCTGAGGCGGGAGGATCGCTTGAGGTCAGGAGTTCGAGACCAACCTGAGCAAGAGCGAGACTCTGTCTCTACTAAAAATGGAAAGAAATTATATGGACAGCTAAAAATATATATATAGAGAAAAAAATTAGCCGGGCATGGTGGCACACGCCTATAGTCCTAGCTCCTAGGGAGGCTGAGGTAAGAGGATTGCTTGAGCCCAGGAGTTTGAGGTTGCTGTGAGCTAGGCTGATGCCACAGCACTCTAGCCAGGGTGACAGATTGAGACTCTGACTCAAAACACACACACACACACACACACACATACACAAACACAAAAAAAACAAATTATTTTCTTCCACTTGAAAAACCTTCCGTGAAATAAATGAGTTCACACAAATTTTCTATAATACTCTTGCAGGAAGGAAAATGTTTATTGTTAGGAGGAGAAAATAGTTGAACAATAAGATTATCGATCCCAGTCTCGAGTCTACATCTACCTCAAGTTGTTGCACGTACCACATGGGTGATCCCACAATGACTGCCACCAACCAGACCACACCTGCAAAAATGTTAAAATCATCAGAATAGCCCACAGTTGAGCAAAATATATCCATGTATAATTCTCTAATCATCAAGACCCCCTATTTTCAGGGCAGCCAGTCACTGCCGCGGAGCAGTGCAATGGTCTCCTCCAAGGTTGTCGCTTCTACTCTTTCACTGCTCTGGAATAGTCTTCCCAGGACAGGATTTAAATGTTTAAAACTCCCTAATAGTGTTCTGTTGCCTGTAGGATGAACCCGCTGAGGTGCTCTGTGATCTCACTCGCCTCTCTCCCGCTTCACACCCGTGCAAGGTCTTCACACCCATTCAAGGTCTTCACACCTGTGCAAGGTCTTCACACCTGTGCAAGGTCTTCACACCCGAGGCCTGTTCTGAGTTCCTGTGTCCCAGAATGCACCGTGCTTTTCACGATTCATGCCTTTACCCTGGATGGGCCACCCTAACCACTGCCTGTCTGTGGACTCATTTTCCAGGATTTCACTCAAAAGCCGCTTTGAAGGCCACCAACATTTCCTACTAAACTGACACTAATTCCTTGCTGTCTCTAGTGCAGGGCCTGTGTTGTCCTCACTTCTTCTCAACTTCCTCTGAACTCCCTGAGGGCAAGGACAATGCCATTTTTATTGTTTTGTTTCCTGAAATAAGATTCCAGGGAAAAGTCCTGGCTGCCATAGGGGCAGATCCATGTTTGTTGAATGGATGGATAACTTTAAACAGGTCAGACACCACCCTCTATCATTCCTTCTTAAAATCCAAAGTACGTTTATTGTAAGCACAATAACAGAGGTATTATTTTCTTATTTAGAAAACAAACACCTATAACTTCAAAAACCAGGGTGCTCGTGGCAGTAAAAAAGAAAAACAAAAGAAAAAAACCCAGGGTGCTCCTTCCAAATTCCCTGTCCCCCACGAGTCTGTCGAGAGGAACTGCTTGGACGATGTGCCCTTAGCAAAGGAAAACCAGATTAACCGCAGAGGAGCATTTCAACCTACGAATCTTAGCAGACCAGAAAGAGGACAGAATCAAGAGCCTCAGCTTTGATTTGGGGGCAGATTCCCCAGCTTAAATTCTGCTGGATCTTTCTATAGTGGGTGGAACCATTGAGAATACTGGGTATTGCTTTGGGTTTCTGGGAGCTGAGACTCACTTAATCCATAAGTTGTGTTTATGGTAAAGAAGGTTTTAAATGACACAATTGTAATTATTGAATAGAGAAATTATTCTGTTTTATAGGTACTAGGTTATAGGACGCTGCTTCGAATTTACCATTTGTCATGAGGTATGTGTCCATCCCGACGTGCTCAGCCAGGTACAGTTACAGAACTGAGACCCAGGAATGTGTAAAGCAAACTCATGGAGTGGGTGGCATCTGTCTGGGTCTGGCATCTCCAGGGCTCAGTACCCATCGTTTCCACACACGCTGTGACCTCCTACTATTGTGTTCTCACCCCCAGGGCCACCTCTGAGCAGGGCCCCTGTTTTCCACTTTTCTAAAAACACATTTTCTGCCCTCTGCCAAAATCTACCCGCCTGTTACCTTAGCCTAAAGCCTTCCTCACTAGGATGGCAGTTTGCCAGTCTAACGAATGTTGACATGGATGCCACTAACAGGCTATTCTAGATCAGCTGGCAGCAGCGCTGAGAAGTTTCAGACTTAAACTGAAGAAGTGCATGTAAAGTGATGGATTTTTCAGTGTGCAGTGGGCCTGGCGGAGAGCGAGGGTAGAGGGAGCGGCAAACAGGGAGAGGACTGAAACCCTCAAATGACACCCCAGTGACCTCTAAGTCAAAGGAGAAGCTACTCATCTAGTTTATAAACATGGTTCTCTTTGTTCTGCAATGACATCAGCACCGCCACAGCGCACCCAGCGGCCTCACCCAGCGTCGTGAACGCCCTTCGGTGGGTGTATTGCCGCTTCGTCTTAAAAGGATGCACAAGTTTCCACAGCAATGCGGGTCATGGTGAGAATTTCTGCCACGATGGCCGTAGCCTGGACAAATGGCACCATCTTGCAAACGAAGACACCTGCAGCCAGGAAACAGGAAAAGTCGTATATCAAAAAGAATAAATGTTTTATCTGTCTCTTTGTAATTATCATAGTTAATTCTGAGCCTCCATGCAAGAGTTTCATGACTGTAATTACATCATCGACACAAAATAATTGAAAAAGATTGTATTGGGTTATGTTTTCTTTCTCTAACTGAATTCTAAGTTCCCAAATGCTATGGAATTGTGTATAAGGCAATGAGAGGATAAATCAGTATCCAGCCATTGATAACGTGTAGGAAAAATCCAAGTGACCTTTACTTGGGGAAGACCAAAGTCAGGGTGAACTTGTCTCCCAGGCTCTACAGCAAAGAGTAATCTTTGATTCTTTCTTCCCTTTTGGTTCCTTGTCAAGTTGTGACAAACATAATTCTTATCAAAGACTCCCAGATTTCTTCTTTTTTCTTTTGTTCTCCTTTGATTCCCTGCCCAAGACTTTATAGAAGGATTATTAACTGAGTTTACTTTCTCCAGTACCATGGTCTCAAACTGGTGCCCACTGGGCAATATCTGGCCTGCAAACATGCTTGATTTCATTTACATAATGTTTTAAAATATGTTAATACATTGCTAATCTTTTAAAATGTTTACACTGTCTGTCTGGCCCCTTCACCGTGGGAATTTGTGAGCCCTGGTCTGGCACCTCTGCTCCTGAACTCACCTGCTCACGGCCACCAGATTCATTATTCTCGACCGTCAGACTCAGGAACTCCGGGAATGTGGAGTTGGCAGAGGCTTTCCCAGAGGTCATGTGGTCCCGATCCTCTCTTAAACTTCGCTTCCAAATGCTCTGCGTAAATACAGGTCAAGCACCCCTCATGCACAAATTGAAATCTCACATGCTCCAAAATCCGAAACACTTCTGGCCCCAAACGTTTCAGACCAGGGACACTCAACCGCTGCCACGTTCGCACCTCGGGGCTTTGCGAGGCTTTTCCTTCTCCTTCCAACGCTCCTCCCTAAGAAAACTCCCTCGCATCGTCACTGAAGTCCTTGTTCACACGTCGCTGCGGTGGTTAATTCCAAGTGCTACGCTGACCGGCTCGAGGGAGACCTAGACAGCCGGGGTGCGTGTTGCTGGAAGAGACTAGTGTGTGAACCCCCGACTGAGTGGAGACCCCCCTTCCCCACTGCAGGTGGCAGCACCCCCCCACTGAGGGCTGGGACAGACCGGAAGGTAGAGGAAGGGCAAACCTGCTCTCTGCCTGCCCTTGGCCGTCAGCGCCCCCGGTGCCGTCACTGTCCCCCGGTGCCGTCACTGTCCCCTGGTGCTGTCACTGCCCCTGGTGCCGTCACTGTCCCCCGGTGCTCGGCCTTCACACGCAGACTGAGACTCAGACCGCTGCCCCTTGGCTCCCAGGACTTCATGTCTGGGCTGGGTCTTCACCCCGGGCCTCCTGTGGCCTCCAGCTTGCAGACAGCAGGTCAGGGACTGTCTCAGCCTCCATAACCATGGGAGCTGATCCCTCCTAGTAAATCTGTTTTTACACATCTCTGTACATCCTGTTGGTTCTATTTCTCCAGAGAACCCTCACTAATATAGTCTCCTTCTCAGTGAGGCCAACTTACTCCAACACCGTATTTGCAGTTGCATTCCACTTCATTCCCTTCCATCTCCTCTCATTCCTCATCTCTTGTTCTACTCTTAGACCATAATTTTTTCCCCTTTTAACACAGATACACACATCTTATACATAATGCATATATTTTACTGATTTATTTTATTATTTATTGAAAGTCTCCCTACCCCTACTAATTAATAACCCCAGAGCGAAGATTTTTGCCCACTTTTACCACTGATGTCCTCCCAGCATTCAGAATGGCACACAGTAAGAACTCAATAAATGTTCACTGAATTGAAGAGAACCAGTGATTAGCAGGCTCTTAATCCCCAAAGGCGTGCCGTTCAGTTTGGGAAAGGCTCTACTTGGAGACAGTGCTTTTCAACTTCACCCACTTCTAGTTTTGCTTTCAAAGTCTCAGAACCAACCAACTATCTTTTCCAAACAGCGGTTCCTCAAATATTTGAAAGAAGCTCTCGTGTCAGTGTCACTACTAAGCCTTTTCTTTTCTAACTGTCCCGGCTGCTCCTCACTCGATATGCTTTCCAGACCTTTCAGAAAGATCCACAGAGAAAGGCAGCCACGATGGCCTGGGGACCACGTGGGAGGGGAACCACACGGGCAGGACGTGGCCCAGTCAACACAGAAACGGGGGCCTGTACTGCCTCCCCAGGTCTGAGCACTCCCTTCTGTGACTGCGCCTGAAGGTGACATCAGTCTTTCATGCTAGAAATTTCCAACGGTTGGCTTTTGTTAGACCTGAAATCAACTTGAGATGACCTGCATCAATTTCATACAAGTTTTTGTTAGCCCGAGGTTCTCCTCCCTCCTATCCTATGACTAAGGGAAAAATATATTTAGGTATCACCCTTTCCAATCCTTTTGGGGAGCCGCAAATGGCAGCCCAAGAGTCGATCCCAACCACTCTCACTACTTGCTACAATTTCCCAAATCCCAGCCCTGTTCAAAGTTAAGGCCTTTTTATGTTTAGAAAGACAGTTTAGATGCCCAGCGCAGGAATTTACTTTCAATGCTAACACATTTCACTGTGTTTAATACTTACCATTCTGTGAATGAATTAGCTTAATTACTCAAATCCTGCTTTGGATGTGATACTTGAATAAATGAATATGTGAATAAATTATTAATCTGGGTATCTGTCTTAAATTGTTTTTCTTTTCTTGCAAATTTGACCCAAATTTTTTTCTATTCTTTCAACCAAATTGTTTATAAAAGTGTTAAACAGTTCAAGGTTACAGGAATACCAGAAGAAACTTTTCATGAAATGAACATGGATCCATATGGTATCAATATATTTTAGATATCACTATGCAAACAAAAAAGAACTTTTGTTGCCATGCTCCTATAGTGTTATCTCATTATAGTGTCATCCACCCTAAATATGTTCCCTTTGCCTCTCGTAACAGCATGGGACACCTGTCAATTGATTTTGATATCAGGATACATTCTGATCCTGACTTATCTGATCTGTTGTTAGCCACTTGGAGCCTCCATTTCATCATTTGTTAAAAGGGATTAATAATACCTTCTTGTCATGGGACCATGGTATTTCATAAAGTGACATAAATACCGAGTATTAATATGTGATGTACTCTTTCATAAATGGCAGCTCTTTTATCATTGGGAAGCCCAATTAAAATAATTGTGGCAAATTTGGTACCCTTGGGGATGCTATGTTCTTTGTGGCTAAACAGACTATTAAAGGACAACTAATTTGATAACCTTATTTTCCAAATAAAGATATTGTAGTTCAAAGAAGTCAAGTGATGTGCTCATGTCCACACAGCTGCTTACTGACAGGATGAGGCCGCGAAGGCGGAATCGGTCTTGTGAGTCCAGTTCTTTCCGTGACATCACCCTCTCTCATCTTAACATGCCGTGCACACCCTTGCCTGCATGCTCATAAATCATCTGTTCAATAACCCACTTGAGAATTTTTTTTTTTTTTGAGACAGAATCTCGCTCTGTTGCCCGGGCTAGAGTGCTGTGGCGTTAGCCCAGCTCACAGCAACCTCCAACTCCTGGGCTCAAGCGATCCTCCTGCCTCAGCCTCTCGAGTAGCTGGGACTACAGGCATGCACCACCATTTCTAGCTAATTTTTCTACATATATTTTAGTTGTCCATATAATTTGTTTCTATTTTTAGTAGAGAGGGGTCTCGCTCTTGCTTAGGCTGGTCTCGAACTCCTGACCTCGAGCGATCCTCCCACCTCGGCCTCCCAGAGTGCTGGGATTACAGGCGTGAGCCACCACGCCCAGCCTAAGTATTTTTTAAAAGTCCCATAATACTGTTGATTTTACATCAATTTCATCATGTGTAATTTCCTCAGGAACTTTGGAATTTCTGAAATGTCATAGAAAAGTGAAAATTATTATAATAACAAATGTAAGTGATGTTTTCTAACCACAAATTGAAAAATAAAATAGAACTGAAGAAGTTTCAGGTTAAGCCCACTGCTCTGAACTGGCCCAGAAAATTAAGGCTTTTTCACTAAATAAAAGTTCAACAACTTCCTGGCCAGGTGCAGTAGCTCATGCCTGTAATCCTACCACTTTGGGAGGCAGAGGCAGAAGAATCACTTGAAGCCAGGAGTTCAAGACCAGCCTGAGCAAAATAGCAACACCCCATCCCCACAAAAAATTAAAAAATTAGCCATTCTTAGTGGTGCACACCTGTAGTCTCAGCTACTCAGAAGGCTGAGACAGTAGGATTGCTTGAGCCCAGGAGTTTGAGCAGTGAGCTATGATCACACCACTGCACTCTAGCCCAGGTAACAGAGTAAGATTCTGTCTCAAAAAAAAAAAAAAAAAAAGAAAGAAAGAAAAAGAATGAAAAAAAGAATTCAACAACTTCCTTTAACCCACTTCACAATTTTTCAGCTCTCAATCTCGAAAAACTCACCTAAACATTTCATTCTATGTACAGTGTGTGCTTTCTTTCCCTCCCTCCTTCCCTTTTTTCCAGTAAAATCCTTTTTTAAAAATTCATCTAAAGTTATATGCAAAACTCTTATTTATGGAAAAGAGAGGACAGAACTGTCCTGCTGCTGCTGGAGCATCAGCTACCCCAGCACTCACCCACACTGGTCATCACGGCTCCGGGTAAAACAGACTGAAAACCTCTGTATGAGCTCATTAAATATGAAATGTCCAATTCCGAATCAAAAGTTCAGTTAATTATATCTCAAGTATTTTTGAGAGACTTGCATTTTTCAAGTATTCTGACTCACTGCTATTTTTAAAATGCAATGTATATGTGGTAGGCACTGTGCCATATAAAAACTTTACATCCATTATTTCTTTTAATCTTCCTAACAGCCTGAGTCTTGGAGCTGTCAGCATTTACACTAATTCAGTGGTTCTCAACCTTAGCTGCAAATTATAATCTTTTCTAACTTGGGGAACTTCTGAAAACTGAATACCAGTTATCACAATCAGACCAATTAAATCAGAATCTCTAGGGGTGGAAACCAGGCACCTGTGTTTTTAAAACCTCCCCAGGAACTCTCAGAAGAGCTGCTGAGAAAGTTAATTTTCTATATTTTCTTACCTGAGTACTCTTCAAATGTAGTACTATAAATGCACTTGGATGTGTACTTCTCCTGATGATGCTACCATTACTTAGAATATTTCTGGAACTCCTTTTTTGAAATTGCTTTTAGTCAACTTGCCAGCCACCACTAGGAAATTCTTTCACTGTGCACAGCAGGATTTCAGGGAGACTCACGGAGGTCTGTGCACACCTGGGCAGACCGTCCCTCCCCTTGGCTGCGCCTGTACCCACGGCGGGAAGAAAGTGGGCAGAGCCCTGTGGGTTCCCAGCAAGGCCACTACTCCATGCCTCCCCCAACATTCCCCACTCACCTTATTCATGCTTAGAGTCACAAAGGAGGCTAGAATTAGAACTGGTTTTCTACCCTCTTTCCATCTCATTTCCCACCATTCCCCACATAGAAACTGTATACTCTAGAAATGCCTTGCACAGTATTCTTGGACTACAACCAGCCTTCTTTCGTTCCTCCAAACTTCGGGCTGATCCCGGTCTCTAGAACACACGCTCTGCTGGGAACAGGCTAAAGTTTTCTTTGTGACCCAGCTAGAATATCATCTCCTCGGGGAAGGCTTCCTGACTCTTCCGTGCTCCTCCAGCAGAATAGATCCTCTTTTACCAAATTCTACTTTTGCTCATTTGGGGTATCTCCTATTCTCTGAGGCCCAGAGGGCATAAATAACTTCATTTTTCTATTCCCAAGGTAGAATGCTTTGCCATATTGGGGATCCTCAAAACCTTTGTAAAATAACAAATTCTGAACTGATTTTCGGCTCAGATCACATTCTCTTGAACTCCCTTTTGTCAATTTATGGAGAGTTTTATGATTATTATCCTATCCTACAGCGTACCAGTTAATTCTCTTTCCATATCCATCTCCAGCCTCACTGCAGGCTCCCTCCTCTCCTCTGAACTTCCGTTTTGGTGTAGTTTACTTGATATCTAAAAACATTATTTATTCTATAAATCTGGTCCCACATAAACATAGGCCACCTCCAATTAAACAGCCTTAATAGAATGAATACCTTACACTTTTGTGACATGACCAAGTTTTTTCAAAGCACTTTTACTAACAGGCTTTATTCTCACACTAACCCTACAAAATGCATGAACAGCATATTACTTTAATTAGGTATTTAGAAGCTGGAGTGACATATTCTCCATGAAGTAGAAAGCAAGGAAACGAGAAAACTTGAGAAAAACCTCGGCAGTGAACGACTAAGCCCTCAGCAGGGGAGATGCACCATGTGGCCTTCCCTGGGCATCATTCCCAGGACGGCTGGGGCTAAATCTCTGCCTCATTCCACTTTCAAATTTCTCTAATCCCTAATGTTTTACTGCAAAAGTGAGACCCAGACATGCTGAATTAACATGTAGTAGAGCCAAAACAGTCATTCAGGTCTTTGATTCCCAGTATAAGCTCCCACTTGGCTTAGTTATGTTCGCCTCTTCAAATGGAACTATACACACCCAGCAGTGCAAACATACTTCATAAATCTGCTTTCACAAACATTTAGAAATGAAAACATTTCTGTCTTTTCTTCAAAAACAATTCTGAATAACGATCAAAACCTTTCCCATTAATTTTACGGAGTTAGTTGCACAGGGCAATTTTACCCAGATGCAATTATTCTACCAGAGTACATAAGAAAGTCTCTAACCCATAAGTCAATTTACGGCTTTCCACATGATGCGTCATTTTCTAGTCAATGCTCTGTACTCGATGTTTAATGCTTTTTTGGAAACATTTACACTATGGATGAGATGGGACTCAAAGATTTCAGCATCCTGACCTACTAACATTAGACTCAGTGCAAGTTAATGAAAGAAAAGGAATGCTAGGGAAGTAACCTGAAGATCTCAAATTGGTGGTGGTAGGATGAAAGAAACACCCTCCATGAGTTTAAAAGGAACTGGCAATGGGGTGGAAATGGCAGGGCTTGGAGGCATAATGATCCATTTCTCTCACATTTCCAACCATTTTCCAGGAATTCTGATGTGACCACAAGAATGTACCCAACTGTGAAAATGGGGACACAACCAGGACCTTCTTCCCAAGGTGCACGTAAGCCTTAGTGGCGAGAATGCAATGCACCTCTGGCTGTGGGATCACAACAGGACACTCTCCAGCTGTGTCTCTTTGGGGGGACTGATCTTTCGGGAAATGTGGGGTCTACTTTTTTCCTCAGCCTCCACATACTGCTCCTAACTCAGTGGCTCCAAATGGCTCCTCTGTAATGTCTGCTCCTTTCTAGGGACGGAGAATATCACCTCTCCTTTATCAACCAAGAGGGCATATGTTTTCTGTGTTCCTTCTTCCTGAATGGCTTTGTTAATACAATGTTTAAAAAGAACTAGTCCAATTTTCTAGAGCCATAGAAAATCTATTTTTAAAATATGACATATGCTTTTTAAACATTAATTCTCTTAAAATTAGCATTTAAAATGGAAATTTCTATGCATGATTTTGTTAGGTAGTGACAGAAAAATAGAAAATTTTTCTTGTCTAATTGGACGCTGTTATTTTCTTAGGAATACAAATTACCATATAAATATATTATTTCATTTCTTATAAAGTAAGGTTTACTATTTTAATAAATGTTCACAACATTAGGAAAAAAAACAAGAACTAGTCCAAGATGTTTTCTTCGGAAAATGCATCACATTTGTTTCAGAAAGTTTTTAAGCCTACACATGAACAGATGCGCGTAGGTACAAGGACCTGCCTGGAAGCCAGGCAAGTAACGGAAGTGACCTGGAGGTTGGGGAAACGAAGGGATGAGATTTTTAACTTTATTTTGATTATTGGAAATATTTCAGTCTTACTTTTATTAAGGAAGATGGGGAAAAAAGTAGAGGGGAGTTCGACTTCCCACCTCACCGACCCGGGGCCTTTCCAATCTATGACTTTAAGCGACAGGTAGGAAACACCTGCGGGAGCGGGTGGCGGGGGAGAGGTGGGGACCCCGGGAGGGATGGGTGGGGACCCCGGAAGGGAGAGGCGGGGACCCCCGGGAGGCAGAGGCGGGGAAGGGGCGGCGCGGCCTCGCTCACCCCCGCCCGCCGTCGGAGAGGTCGTGCGGCGCCGCGGCGGGGACGCAGGAGCAGGTGGGGAGCAGGTCGCGCAGCGCCAGGGGGCAGATGAAGACACCGGTGCCGGCGCCACGCAGACCTCCAGCGCGTGCCCGCAGCGCCGGGGCGGCTCCCGCGTCAGGCTGTGCGCGCGGCCGGCCCAGCGCCCCTCCCCGTCCCCGTCCCCGCCGCCCCCGCGCTGCCCCCCCGCGCCGCCCCCCCACGCCGCCCCCTCCACGCCGCCCCCCGCGCCCAGCCCAGCCCGCCCCGCCCCCGCGGGCGCCTCTCGAGCGCGCAGGTCAGTTCGGGTTTTGGGGTTTCCACAGTTCCACGGTTTCGCCTCTTGGGAAATAACGTGGGCCGCAGCCACCACAGCAAACAGGATTTATTTTAAATTATTTTCTCCATTAAAAACTAATTATAGGCCGGGCGCGAGGCAGGTGGATCCTTTGAGCTCAGGAGTTCGAGACTAGCCGGGACAATAGAGCAAGGCCCCATCTGCACACGCACATAAAAATTATTTGGCGGTGGTGGCTCATGCCTGGAGTCCCGGCTACTTGGGAGGCTGAGGATCGCTCCAGCCTGGAAGTTCAAGGTGGCAGTGGTCTGTGTTCGTGCCACTGCACTCCCACCTGGGGGACAGAGACCCTGTCCAAAACAATAACAACAACAAAAAGAGCTATCTCTTGGGGTGGCATATTCTAGTCTTCCACGCGGTCTTCCAAAGTGACTGTACCATTATGCATTCTACCAGCAATGAGTGAGAATTCCTGCCTTTCCTCCAGCAATGGTTTGTCCTTTTTTAAGAGTTTAGTAATTCTAGCAGGCGTGCTGTGATATCTCATTGCTGCTGTAATCTGCTATTCCCCAACGATATATGATGCTGAGCATCTTTTTGTATGATTATTTGCCATCTATGTATCTTCTTTGGTGAGGTGTGTGTTGAGATCTGTACCCCTTTTTAATTGGGGTGTTTGTCTTCTTATTGTTGAGTTTCAAGACTTCTTTTTATATGTAGAATGTGAATTGTTCCTCCGGTGTGTATTTTGCACATATTTCTTATCATTCTTTGGCTTGTCTTTTTATTCTCTCAACTTGACCTTTCACAGAGTATAAATATTGAATGTTATAACAGCCATGGTATTATTTTTTCTATTGTGGATCAGATTTTTTTCTTGTGTGTTAAAACTCATCACCAAACCCAAGGCCACATAAATTTTCTTCTTTGATTTTTCCCAGAATCTTTAAAGTTTTGCATTGTAGTTTAAGTCTGAGGATGATTTTGAATGAATTTTGATGTAAGTTGTAAAGTTTATATCTACACTGATTTCATTCCATATGTTTTCCCCTTAATTGTTCCCTCCACCCCCGTTTTTCTGAAAGACACAGGACAGTGAACCCATCTGAGTTTGAATTTCCAAATCCTGGTTCTGAATGTGCTGAACTTGGAATTTATCTGGTTGGTTTAAAACTCTTCAGGTTTTAAATAATTCAAAACTGTTATGAGAGCCATTTGTCCTTCAACCTTGGTATTTAAAAACAAAAAAAATGTATGTTTTACTTCCCTCTGTGCAAAAAATAAAATGCTCCAAACCTGGCAAATCCAAAAGAGAGTTGATCTTAGGTTAAGTGTATATTAGTGAAAGGTATTAATAGAAGTGTGTGTTCATAGCTGTGTACTTTTCAAGGTAAAAGAAGCATGCTCCTATTTAAACATAAATACTGAAATATAAACTTTCAGATTTTTCTCTAGGATTCTAGGCTCACAAATCCTTTTTCACTTTTTGTTTATGAACATTCTGACCAAATGCTGAATCAGGTATGTGGGAATCATTAGAGACCTACTGTTCATTTCAGTCTTTTTTAGATCTAGTGTCCAAGCCATATCCACCTTGTTTGGGATCTATAACAGCAATAGAAAAATGCATGAAAACTTCCATTGATTTAGTTCCAGAGTTTCCACTACACTTACTGGTTCCTATCCTACACAGACTCCTTTATTGACACTCACCTGACATCCTATGAGATATTGCCACTTTCCTCTTCAAAGTTCTCTACATCCAGTGCTGCATCACTCTGAACCAGCCACCCTTTGTTCGCCACCTGAACCCAACAATTACTTGCCACCATTTTGGGAACTATTCACAGTAATGTAAACCTTACAGACAAAACAACCATGATTTTAATGAGGTTTTATGTGGTAAATACTTTCAAAAAAACAAAAAGTTATGAAGCTGAGTATGCTATCAGAAACTTAGGCCTTGAAATACAAGCTTCTCACAGAAATAAAATAATTCCAGGTGGTTACATTAACTGCCATCATCCTGATATATCAATTGCCAAAAGATAAAGAAAGACATATTTTTTTATTATGGTAGGTATGATTTTACGTTAGTTCACAACTATGAAGTGCTCTAGAAACAAAAAGGTGTCCTATTATAAGATGGTGAATTAAAAGCCCTAATTTTTCTATAGGCCGTGCTCTCTGGACAAGCAGCTGATTAGCAACATCACAGAAATGGTAGAGATCATTGATTTACATCCAGAAACCTGACTTTCTTTGGCCTTGGCCAAAAGGAGGCACTAAGAAAGAGAGAGGCAACCTCTAATAATTGGAAACTCCCCTAGCACTGTTAGGATATGGTGTTGCTAGGGGTAGACCAGGTATTCATAGCAACCTGATAATATTTTTCTGCTGAATGTCAACTATTTCACTGAGCACCAGCTTCAGAAGAGGCCACACAATGATTGTGGTGGATCAAGACAGAAAGAAGAACACTCTACAATCATGTCTGTATGAACTAAATAAAAAGCCCCCCAGCTGTGATGGAATGGACGCCCTCTTGGCCAAGGGGACTGCAGAGAAAACCTAAGGCTCAGATACTGGCTGTGAAAAGGTAGGTCAGACCTGCATCATGATGCACCTCTATCTTTTTGGAGACATTATACTATATAACAATGAGATGCCAAATCATTAACAGACCTAAGGCTATAGAAGGTAAAACTTAAAGCAAACCTATAGGCCTTCAATTTACATAAGAGATCGCTTGAGTTTCAGTAAACATCCAACGGCTTGTCTCTGAGGAACAGATTTCTTAAGTTAAAAAATTCCAAGCCTTAAGACAGCTTTATGCATTAAGGAGTTACAAGTCAAAGAACCTTTAAATACACCTATAACATATAAGAACACTCTTTAAGATGTCCTGCCATTTCAGGCAAAATAAATACACGCCCTCCACTTATTGAGTTAGGGACTTATTTGAAATTCCTATCTGCAT
The DNA here is from genome assembly GCF_020740605.2 of Lemur catta. Lineage (NCBI taxonomy): Eukaryota > Metazoa > Chordata > Mammalia > Primates > Lemuridae > Lemur > Lemur catta. The sequence goes on along the minus strand of NW_025423869.1, from coordinate 39,498 downwards.
GAACGTATACAACCAAACTGTACCACAGTAGTCTGGGCACATATTCTCAGGACTTTCTAAGGCCATGTTGTCCAGGTGAGTCACACATCTTCAGATCAGAATAAACCCCTGTAATTATTTTAAACAGTTTGGGTTCTTTTGACAAGATGGTGCTCACACCTGGGGCTCAGAGAAGACTCAGGATTCCATGAAGGCCCAACATCAACTCCAGGTAACAGCATGACACCCTTGAGCCACTTGAGGATGAGCTTTCCCTCGGGCAGAACTGGTAAGTCCTCCTGAGTCCCCAGAGCTCACAGTCTTTATTGATGATCCTGGTTTATTCTCAGCTATCAATTCTTTTTGTAGGAAATTGTTTCGAGGATCCTAATTTTGACTCTGAGGTCCACTCTAAAGGGTCTTCTCCATTCATTGCCTCTTCCTCCCCAAATGTCTTTGAATTGGCTTTTCTGGGCATTTGTGCAATGAAAGATATAACTGAAATGTCCTGTTTGCAGATAAATGAGAGATTGAGTTCCCCAGCTCTGAAGAGAGAGGGCATTTATCTGTGTCAGCTGAGGGTATTCCTGGGTGACTAGGGGTGCAGATAGGAGTGCCTGGGGTGACTCTCTGTGGGGTGAGGTGGCCCTATAGGGAATCCCCAACAAAATTAATTAAAAGAAAGCTTGTACAGGAAACGCATACAGGAGCTGATCACTGGGTACTTTGAGCCCTCTCAGAGGTGTTAGACCCCTGGGGAGAGTACCTGAGACACAAGTGAGAGGTGAGAAATGACTGAGTGGTGATACCTTGTGGAGTCGTGCCCACAATCAGCACACTGTGATCCGCCACACTTACCCCTAGACTACAGTTTGATTTCTTCTTCTAAAGAAAAACAGGTAACCAATCCTGCAAACCTGAGGAAAGACAAGGAGAATGATGCCATTTGGGCACTATGGTTGGTTTAGGGCACCTCTACTCACAAGTATGCGTGTAAATGGAAAGATTGAAAGGCATGCCAGGTATGCTAGGACTGCAGGTGGTTATGGCCAATGCTTGAGCACACGTTTTAATTGAAGGGCAAATCGTATCCACGAAAATTCAGAGCTCAAGTGGTCAGCCTGCCACTATGTATTTAAAATGTCCAGTCTCTCAAGCTCTCTGTCTCTCTGTTTTCTATATGCCATCCCTCAACCTGGTAACTTTTCCTTCTGCTGTTGAGATAGACTCAAAGTTTATGCTCCTCATAATTCAAGGCTGCCTGGACATCTTACAAGCTAAAATACAAAGATTGAACACTCATTACTCAGCTATAAGAAATAACGGTGATATAGAATCTCTTTTGTTCTCCTGGAAAGAGTTGGAATCCATTCTACTAAGTAAAGTATCCCAAGAATGGAAAAATAAGCACCACATGTACTCACCAGCAAATTGGTTTCCCTGATCATCACCTAAGTGCACATTTGGAAATAACATCAATTGGGTGTTGGAAAGATGTGGGGGGTGGGGTGAGGAGATGGGTTTATACCTACATAATGAGTGCAATGCACACTGTCTGGGGAATGGACACACTTGAAGCTCTGACTCAGGGGGGTTGGGGGGCATGGGCAATATACATAATCTAAACTTTCATACCCCCATAATAAGCTCAAATTAAAAAAAAAGAAAAAAAAGAAAGAAAAAAAAAAGGATAGAAGTGGTTTTTTAAAATCAGACTGCCACCAGGAACACTCATACACTGCTGGTGGGACTGCAGACTAGTACAACCTCTGTGGAAAGTAATATGGAGATACCTTAAAGCTACAAGTAGAACTACCATTGGATCCAGCAATCCCATTACTGGGCATCGACCCAAAAGAACAGAAGACATTCTATTAAAAAAGACATCTGCACTAGAATGTTTATAGCAGCACAATTCACAATTGCAAAGGTGTGGAAACAACCCAAGTGCCCATCAATACAGGAGTGGATTAATAAAATGTGGTATATGTACACCATGGAGTTCTACTCAGCCACAAAAACCAATGGTGAGGTGGCACCTCTGGCATTATCCCTGATAGAGCTGGAACCCATTCTACTAAGTGAAGTATCACAGAAATGGAAAAACAAGCACCACATGTGCTCACCATCAAATTGGCATTAATTGACTTAACTGACCAACACTTAAGAGCACATATAGTAGTAACATCCCTCAGGGGTCAGGCAGAGGGGAAGGGGGAGGAGGGGATGGGTATATTCACACCTTATGGGTGCTGTGCACACCGTCTGGGGGATGGACACGCTTGCAGCTCTGACTCTGGTGGGGCAAGGGCAATATACGTAACGTAAACATTTGTATCCCTGTAATATGCTGAAATAAAAAATTAAAAAAAAAAAGTTGAGCATGTGTTTGTCGTATGCCCTTAGGCATTCTACTACTGGGTATTTACTGAAGAGAAATGAAAGTATATTCCTACATAAAGACTCGTGCACTACTCTTCATAGCAATTTTATCCATAACTTCCCCAAACTTGAAACAACTCAAATGAATGCCCATGAACAGGTTACTTAGTCCGTTTGTTCTGCTATAACAGAATACCATAGACTGGTGACTTATAAAGAACAGAAATTAATTTCTCACAGTTGTGGGACTAGGAAGTCCAAGAACAAGGTATTAGCATCTCAGGTGGGCCTTCTTGCTGCATCTTCACATGGCAGAAGGTGGGAGGGCAAGCAAGCTGAACACTGCACACTGCATGATGCCTCTTTTAAAAAGGGCCTGATCCCGTTCACGACAGGGCAGCCCTCCTTGCCTAATCACCTCAAAAAGGCATCACCTCTAAATACTATCACAAAGGCAACATTTGAATTTTGGAGGGAACACATTGAAAACATAGCCACAGATGAGTATATCCATATAATGGAATACTACTCAGGAATAGAAGGAATGAACTCTTTTTAGATGTAACAATAAAAATGAGTCCCCAAATAATTATGTTGAATAAAAGAAGCCAGACAAAAAAGTGTAAGTACTGAATGGTTCCATTTTATATGAAATTCTAGAACATGCAAAATAATCTATAGATAAGCAGCTGGCCGGGTATGGGGGAGCCTGGGGAAGTGGGAAGGAAAGGAAAAGAAGAGTGTCCTCAGAAATTATAGATGTGTTTAGTACCTTGACAGCGGTAATAGTTTCATGGGTCTACATACACCAAAACTTACCACATTGTGCCCTCTAAATGTATGCTGTTTAGTCTATGCCAAGTCAACCTTAAAGTAATCTCCATAAAAACTTAGCACAGATGTTATTCAGGTAGTTTTGGCAATGTAATCATGGTACAACATTCCTATTAATAAGTTACAAGACAAAAATCCTGAGGCACTGTACACCAAATGGAAAAGAGAGATTTTATATAGAATTTGCACAGTATATAATTTTATATAACTTCATTTTTTTAGTTTCTAATCTCATTTATGTATGTCTTTTTCATCCTTTTTCTTCTGTATGGTGGTATAAATAGAAATCATTGAAGATTCCAGTGCCTTCTATGCTACTTCTCTAACTCAACCCCCTACACATGGGGCCTACTGTCGATAGTCTTTGCCCATCTCAATGAAAGCATAAATTGCAGAGATAATATTGAGATTCACTTAGTTTATTAATATTTTTAATAGAAATTTAATTATCTCAGGTGCAAGCCAACAGGTAAGTGAACTGGATCACAGATTCAGTAAAAAGGAAAGCACTTTTTGAATGTTTATCCTGATATCTGTGTGCATTCATGCATGCAGGTGCTCAGAAATTATAAATGACTGTCTACTGTGTGTCAGACACAATCCAAGGTGCTAGAACATAAAAACGACTAAGGTACTGTTGGTGCCGGAATGCGGACTTGTCAAAAGGTGCCTGCAATGCATGATGATGAGAGCTGTCAAAGGAAGACAGGCCGGAAAACCAAGATGGTCCAGCAGAGCCAGTGACTCAGCCGGCACAGGGGAGGAGGATGGAGACCCTGCAGAAGGACTAGACCCTCCCTAGGGAGACCAGATATGGACACAAAGTCCCCTGGAGGAAGGGGCAATGAAAATCCTGGTGGAAGTAAGCCAGTGGTTGTAGTTTAGGGTCAGGGTAGAAGTAGTGGGTGAAGTGGAGCCTTTGAAGTAGTGAGTGTGTGTGTGTGGTGTGTGTGAGTATATGGGAGGTGTTCATGGTGTGTATGTAGGATGTATGTGAGTGTGGGGGGTTTGTGTTGTCTGCAGCGTGTGTGGGGGAGTGTGTGGTATACATGTTTGTGTGTATGTATGTGTGGTGTGAGGAAAAGGATGAATAGTGTTGCCCAGGAGAGTAAGCACATTTGGGAAGAGACCTTTAGAAAGGTCACTGGGGGGTGGGCAGGATGGGAGATGGGTGGGAGATGAGGTGGAGACGGAGACCACGAAGACAATAGCACATGGCAAAGACACCGAGGGGTGGTTGAAGAAGAGAGGACAGGAGCAAATCCAAGGGACGGACCTCAACCTAACCTTTCAGAATCACACAGCAATGGTCTCTCCAAGGACCCACCTTGAGGTTTCCACACACATTCACACCGAGATGGCATCCCCAGTGACAGATGTACGCTCAACATGGAGACTAGCACCCACTTAATGATCATAAATGCTGCACCATCTATGCTGCCAGCCAGAAACTGTGTGTCCTGGAAGACTTCAGACAGTCAGATCATAAACAGCATGTTTCAAGGGCACACTGTCCTGACAGAGACATCTGCATAATGACCTGGGGAGTCCTTTTCAGCTAATGGAAAAGTACATAACATTGACAGAAGTTAAAAATTAAAATTGTTGGCTGGGTGCGGTGGCTCACGCCTGCAATCCTAGCACTCTGGGGGGCCAAGGCGGGTGGATTGCTCGAGGTCAGGAGTTCGAGACCAGCTGAGCAAGAGCGAGACCCCGTCTCTACTAAAAATAGAAATAAATTATCTGGCCAACTAAAAATATATATAGAAAAAATTAGCCGGGCATGGTGGCGTATGCCTGTAGTCCTAGCTACTTGGGAGGCTGAGGCAGGAGGATCGCTTAAGCCCAGGAGTCTGAGGTTGGTGTGAGCTAGGCTGACGCCATGGCACTCACTCTAGCCTGGGCAACAGAGTGAGGCTCTGTTTCAAAAAAAAAAAAAAAAAAAAATTAAATTGTTAACAGCAAGTTGATCCAAAAAGCTAAAATCTCAAGGACTTATTATTTACAGATATGATACTGCAGAAAGTCAAAACCTATCAATGTACTGTAAGAGTTGCCCATTCTGTACCATGGGCTTCTATTTAATTATCTTACTTTGTAACACTGCTCTACTCTAATAGTACCTTATTAGTGAGACTATTTTGGATAATGAAAATACCCTGTACAAATACTTTTCCCTAAAACAGTGCTTATCTTGTGATTCTACCCAAGGTCATGAACCAGAGTCACATTTATTCTTTTATACCTGATGTCAACAAGAGCAAGAGTAATGGCTAAAATTCAATGAGCATTTACTATGTTCCAGATATTATTTACAAATGTTAAATAATTTAATCTTCATAACAGTTCTATGGGGTAGGTTACTATCATATCCTGTTTTTAGAGATGAGAAAACTGAGGCACAGAGAGGGAAAGTAAGTTACCCGCTACCACAGAGCTGGCCTGAAGCTGTGGAACCAGAATCCCAAGCCACTGTACTCCCCTGCCTGTCAGAAAGTATGATTCAGTATGGTAGTGCATTTTTAAAAAATGCTGCTGGAATCATCTTTATTTATTAAGTCATTAAATATAAAATGTCTGTTATAGAATCAAAAGTGTCATTTATTATATCTCAAACAAGAAGCAGTACAATTAATCAAAGTATCCACCTAAACTATAGACCCAGTTTTGCTATGTTAATGGTAGCTTGTTTATGTCAGCAGCGAAGAGCCTAGAGAGAGAGAGTGGCTGTGAAATTGCAAAAGGTGGTTTCAGAGCTTGTTGAGTATTGAATATTTTTTCTTGCAAGAAGTGGTCCAAAGCCTGGAAGAAGTGGTAGCCAGTTGGTACAAGGTCTCGTGAATATGGTAGATGACAGAGAGTTTCCAAGTCCAGCCTCTGTAGTTTGAGCAGCTTTGTTTGTGTGACACGTGGTCAAGCGTTGTCTTGAAAGACAATTGGGCTGTCTCTATTGAACCAGTGTCAGCTTCTTTATTGCAAGCATCCTCATCATTTCATCCAATTGGCTGCAGTGGACATCTGTTATAATCAATCCACCAGGTTTCATGAAGCTGTAGTGGATAATACTAGTGCTGGACCACCCAACAGATATCATTAGCTTTTTTTTTGATGAATATTCAGTTTTGGCTTGTGTTTTGCACTTCATCTTTATCCAACCGTTGTGTTAAATGCTTGTGATTGTCATAAAGAATCCATTTTTCATCACACATAACAATACAGTGTAGAAATGGTTTATCTTTATGTCGTGACAGCAAAGAAAGGCAAGCTTCGAGATGATTTCTCTTCTGATGCTCGTTTAATTCATGCAGTACCCATCTATCCAGCTTCTTTACCTTGGTGATTTGTTTCCAATGCTCCAATATTGTTGGAATAGTAATGTCAAACCTTGCTGCCAATTCATGTTTCTCCATAGATTAATATTGCTATATTAGAGACAGAAATGATCTCAGGAGTTTTGCAGGGCTTTGCCCTGAAGGAATATGTGAACGTGTTAATTCACAAACCAAAAGCTGCCTTGCCTCAGGAGCGCATCTCAAAGGTCAGTGGCAGCTGCTTTCCAAGGTGACACTGCAGTCTCAAACCTGTGGTTCTCACCTGCTTTCTAGGACAAAGCAGGTTTGCAAGGAGCCATGGGATGACAGCTGATCAAAGAGTGCCTGCCGGACAGACAGACACCTGTGGCTAAAAGCAATTAGCCCAAGGGACAGTTCCTGCTCTACTCCTGACTACCTGTCTCAATCCACAATAACTAGATAAAAGAAATATAGAGCCACTATATCTCTGTTTCTCCTTTCTGTTAAAGTGATAGCTTTATCTTAGAACTTAGAAATTTGTCGTAGGAAGATTTTGTAACCCTTTGCTCACATACATAGAGTTACTTAAACGATCTCTAGAAGCTTTTTTTTTTTTTTTTTAAGACAGAGTCTCACTCTGTTGCCCGGGCTAGAGTGAGTGCCGTGGCGTCAGCCTCACTCACAGCAACCTCAGACTCCTGGGCTCGAGCAATCCTCCTGCCTCAGCCTCCCGAGTAGCTGGGACTACAGGCATGTGCCACTATGCCCGGCTAATTTATATATATATATATATATACACGTGTGTGTGTGTATATATATATATATATACACACACACACGTGTATATATATATATATACGTGTGTATTTTTAGCTGTCCGTATAATTTCTTTTTCTATTTTTAGTAGAGACGGGGTCTCGCTCTTGCTCAGGCTGGTCTTGAACTCCTGAGCTCAAACAATCCGCCCGCCTCAGCCTCCCAGAGTGCTGGGATTACAGGCGTGAGCCACCGTGCTGGCCAATCTCTAGAAGCTTTTTAGGAGACTTTGAACCTAAAATGAACTACCTGTTATTATGTAAATCTCTTACCCCTGGCAACCGATCACTGTACCTATAAATACTGATGTGAAACTTTACTGGTGGCCTCACAGTTCACAGGAACGCAGTGGGTTCTCCCAAGACTGCCCCTTTTTTCATAAATCTATTTTTTATAAAACTGTACTTTTGTCTCTGTGTATTCTTTTATTACCATATTCTATTATATTCTATTTTCTATTATTTCCTTATCTTTTGTGATGACCCCTGCCTGAGGGACCCGATTTCTTGCTGGGAGCGTAGCTAACTCCCTGCGAATTCACATGTAGGTTCACATGGATTTGCCTCCACTACAGCTTTCAGCTCATCATTAACCACTTTGGTCTCAGGTCACCCATGTGGCTCATTTTTGAGATTAAAATCACCAGAACAGAACTTCTGAAACCATCCACGTACCAAGTGTTCATCAGCCACATCCTTCCCAAACACTCTGGTGATACTTCAAGCTGTCTGCACTGCATTGGTTTGACAACAGAACTCATATTCAAAAATAACATAAATTTTTGACACAGCCATGGTTTCGTAAAAATTGATCTAAAAACAATTTGAAAGATAATCATAAGCCAAAATGTGTGTTTGAAAGGCTAAGGATGTACCTTTACAATAAGCATAAAACAAGAAGTTCAGAGTGAAATGTCCGAGATATCAATTGTCAGACTTAGTACTTAAGGAAATCAGACATTTCATACTTAATAAACTAATACATAGCTCCACTCTGCCCTATGTAGTTACGAAAATAAAACTCGAATGAATCGTCACTTGAAAACAGATATGTTTTCTAAGCAATAGCATGGACATGTGGCCCTGCCCTTGCGCTAGCTGGTCATAAAAATTCTCAAAGACCTTAGCAGGTTTTGCTGACAATAATGACCAGCCACAGACTTAGAATCCCCCCAGCACAGACCAGCAGGGTCAAGTCTGCAAGCACAACAGAAGCCCCCTTGGGCTCTGACAGATACCAGAAACAAAGTCCACAACTCCCGGGCTTAGAGGCAGTTGTCACTCAGCGCATTTAGCCCCCTGGGCATCAGGTAGAGAACTGGATGCCATCTGAAGTGGAGGGTCACCTGTTCACCTGCACATCCTTGGCTCTGATGTGCATTTTCCCTTCTGTCCTTGGCACCAGCCAGCCTATATTCCAATCACCTGGCTCGTATCAGGTTTCCCAACTTAGATTGAGAAATCTCATTTACTAAATGGAACATTTAGTATAAAAATAAAATGACTGTCTGTATACTGCACCAGTGTCAGTAGAAACTTAAAGGAAGTTAAAAATTTTATGAGTTTAGCTTTTGAAATTGTTAGGAGTAATGATGAAAGGCTAAGAAACTTTTTGAGAGGTATATACTTAAACTCTTTAGGTAGTGGCCCTTCTTAAACAAGAAAATTTGCTTGGTGCAAAGTCTTTGCTTTAGTACTATAGGAGACAAGTAATAATACCATCTTGAACGTTCCATTCCAGATACAAATCATATTTTTAAAATTTTCTTGAGAGTAGAAGTGACTTTAGACTCAACGTGAAATCTATCTAAGAGACACTGAGTTGTTCACATATACCAAATGGACACAATATTTTGTATGTTGTAATCACTAAGCAAAAAGTTTACTCTTCAAAGAAACTGGAAGCAGGAAAATAGTTGCTATGTTTTTTGTTTTTCTTCTTTGAAATTAAGGGAAAGGTGGCCTTGTTCACAACCTACCTGCAGGAGGAAAATAAACTATCAAACAGAAAAAAGAGGAATAAAGTCACAACACATAATGGCCCCGTTGAAGAGAAAACTTACAGCACAGCGGACGCTTTGCTTTGTTTCATTAAATACCTGAAACTCAACTCACAGTCCTCAAGCCTAACTCGTTATCTCTAAGAGTTTCTTTCCCAGCCTTGAAGAGCCCTAAACAGACAACAGGGCTGCAGGCTCTTTGCCTCAGTTCCTGCCAGGACAGCTTTCAAGGACTCAGATAAAGCCAGCCTCACAGAGAAGCGGCAAAAAAAAAAAAAAAAAATTGGAAAAAGCAAACACCTTGGCTCCACAGCTGCTTCTGTTATCCGTGTGCAGCTAAGGAAACAAGAAGCCATTTTTACCCTTTAAAAACACCAAGCCCCTTTTCCTCAGCTGCCAGCACTTTCCACCTTCCTTCTTGCTGTGCCATTTTCCTTCTTTCTCTCCTTCTTTCTTTTTCAGAAAAGTAAGTAAACTTTTTACTTCTACATACCCTAAACTTTGCATGAGAAATCTTTCTGTGCCCATGCTGGGAGCACCTGGTGAATTCACCATTCTTACATTAACATTTGAATATTATCATATGAACTGAATGTCTGTGTACCTCCCCAAATTCAGATGTTGAAGTTCTAACACCCAATGTGATAGTATTAGGAAGTGGGTCTTTGAGATTAGGGAATGTGGGTGGAGCCCTTATCAACTGTACTACTGCCTTTACTAAAGAGACTTCAAAGACCTCCCTTGTCCCTTCAGCCCATGAGGACGTACCAAGAAGAACACCATCTATAAACCAGGAGGCAGGTCCTGTCCTTACCAGACACAGAAGCTGCTAATGCCTTGATCTTGGATTGCCCAGCCTCCAGAATGGTGAGAAATAAATTTCTACTGTTTATAAGCTACCCAGTTTACAGTCATTTGCTATAGCAGGCCTAATTGACTAAGATAGATACTAAATTATATTTATCTTGATTTTATTTTCCACTTTTTGGTTAAAGCGCTTAAAGTCCTATAATATAAAATGGTGCTTATAAATGAAATTTATGTTCCTGTGTTTACTGTTGAAGAAATGTTAATCAATTTTATTCAATTTGCATTTGAAACTTATTTTGGCACAAATGCATGCTCCAATTGTGCAGAAATTAAGAACTCAACAATAATGGCTATAATTAAAAAAATAAACCTGTCAACAAATGTTGAGGATATGGAGAAAATGGAGCCCTCACATATACCTGGTGGGAATGAAAATGGTGCAGCCACTTTGGAACAAAATCTAGCAGTTCCTTAACCATTTGAGAATGGTTAAACACAGAGTTACAGTACGATCCAGCAATTTCATTCCCATGTATGTATACAGAAAACAGCATGATCCAGCAATTTCATTCCAACATATGTACACAAACACAAAACTAAGTTTTCTATCTCTCCCACTCACTACTCAACACAGAACACTTCTACAACCAAAATGTGAGGGGTCTGAACCCACCAACAACTACTTCTCTGGTGAACACTGACTGGGCATACCACAATTTAACTCAATTCTGACACTAACTGCAGTTAGGAGAGACCCCACAGATTGAGGGCTCAGTTCCACAAGATGGTACCCCTCAACCACTTGGGTCAACAACTGCAACCCCTGGGTTGTGACCTGTACTTCTGACAGACTGTGTATAAGTCAGGGTTCCCATGACCCCTCCTCAGGTTCAATAATCTCCTAGGATGCCTCATAGAACTTACGGAAATATTTATGTTCACTGGTTTATTATATCAATGAACGAGATGACAGCCAGCTGGAGATATGTAGGGCAAGTGTCAGCAAGGTTCATAAGCACAGGAGCTTCTGTCCCTGTGGAGCCGGGGTGTATGACCTCCCAGCACAAGGGTGTGTTCACTAACTGGGAAGCTCTACAAACCCCCCAGGGGTTCAGGGATTTTCATGGAGACTTTATCACGTAGGCATGATGGATTGTGAACTCCATTTCCTGCCCCTCCCCCCTCTCCAGAGCATGGTGTGTCAGGGTAGGGGGCTGAAAGTTTCAAGCTTCTAATCATGGCTTGGTCTTTCTGGTGACCAGCCCCCATCCAGAATCTCAATAAGAGTCTCCTCATTAGAACAAAATACGCTCATAACATCCAGGAAATTCCAAGAGATTTAGGAGGTCTGTGTCAGTAACCAGGGGCAGAGACCAATATACATGTATTTCTCGTTATTTCACAAAAACAAATGAAAATGTATATCTCTACAAAAACTTGTACATGAACAGAAGCATTATGCACAATAGCTAGGGTGGAAACAACCCAGATGCCCATCGTCAACACAAGAATGGATAAAGAAAATGAGGTGTATCCATAAAATAGTATTCAGCCTTAGAAAGGAAGAAAATTCTGATATGTGTTACAACATGGATGAATCTTGAAAACATTAGGCAAGTGGAATAAGCCAGACACAAATAATAAAATATTGTATGATTTGACTTATGTGGGGTATGTGGAATAGGAAAATTTATATAGACATAAAGTAGAATACCGGTTACCAGGGCCTCAGGGGGAGGAAAGGTGGAGAGTTATTTTTTGATGGGTACAGAGTGTTAATTTAGGATGATGTAAAATCACCAGAAATGAACAGTGGTGAGGGTTGGACAACAATATGCATGGACTTAACATGACTAAATTTATACCCAAAAAGGGTTAAAATGGTAAATTTTATGTTAGAAATATTGTACCAGTATAATAAAACCTTAGAATAGCTTCATAGATATAAAACTTATAATTTTAGTACATCTACAGATCTTAATTTAGATTAATTTTAGTTAGTAAATTGTTGACCGGGAAAAAAATGCAGTACTGATACAAACTGTAACAGGGATGAACTTTGAAAACATACTGAGCGAAAGTAGCTAGTCATAGAGGACCATAGATTGCATGACTCCATTTTTATGAAATGTCTGGAAAGGATAAATCTATACAGACAAAGTAGATCACTGGTTGCCTAGGGCTGGAGGGGATGGAAGGTTGGAGGATTATGTTTACAAGGGGTGAGATTTTTTTTTTTTAGAGTAAGAAAAATGTTCTAATGTGAGTTGTATTGATAAATATAAAACTTTACAAATACACAAAATGTCATTCAACTGCACAATTTAAACAGGTGAATTACATCTCAAAGGTATTTTTTATAAAGAAATACAGAAACTCTACAAGTATGTTAAATCTACTGATATCTAATTTGCTACAACTATTATAACATAGAAATGTTACTGACAAATGGTTGGTAGAAACTATGGGCAGCTGTACCCCTTTGTCCTCTCCTGTCATGATGATGCTTTGGGACAACCACACCCCCCAACCCTCCCATCCAACTCCCCTGGCCCGAAACAATGAGCTCACAGGCCTGCACGTCCACACTCTGGCTCAGCAATGCTCTCCTCTCACTGGGGTCTCTTACCTGTCCAGAGAAGCTGCTGCTGGATGGTCCAGGGTGGCCCCATCTGGAATGATTCGCCTCACACCTCATCCCTCAGCCAGAGCCCAGGCACACGCTCGTAACAGTGGCACAGAAAAACACAAGTCTGTCCTGAGCCTCCTCAGGTGTCACAGCAGCAGGCATCCCATTGACCAGAACAAGTCACATGGCCTGACTCAGAGTCAAGGGTCCAGAGAGGCAGCGCTGTCTCTTCAATGGAAGGAACTGAGGAGTCTCCACGTGGAGAAGGGGATGCATCTGCGGAGGGTGAAGAATGGGGACCCCCGACACAGGAGCCTCCTGCAGCAGCTTATGTGACCGGCACAGGGTGTGCTCTGTAAAACGTTAAAGAGAACGGACATAAACATTTCCCAGTGTTACCCTCTTCCCGTTTTCACTTAAAGTTTCCCAAGAGACTTTAAAACATCTTGCTTTTTCAGTTTAATGATAGATATTAAATGATGGAAACATTTCATATTTTTATATTTTAGTTTGAATGGTTGCATAATTCAAGCAGTTTTAAAAGCAAGTAATGTCTAATTTGTAATGGCAAATTCTGGTATAAATGCCAGTGGGTAATACTGTGTGACACGAGCTTCATGACTTCCTTTTTAATTGTAAGAACTTTTAGCTTTTTCAAAGATACTTTTTAAAATGCTTTTCTAGATTTTCTACTTTTACCACAGAAATACATGCTTGCATTTAAAAGTATAAATTGGCATAAGGAAATGTTAACAACTACCCCCTATACACACAATTCCATTCTCCATTGATTTCTCCTTGATGTTTGTCTTTCTTCATGTTCATACACATAATCACAGGACTAAGATGAATATAATTATAGTATGATTTTGTTCTTCACTGTGCACTAGGTTAACATTTTGGATTTGCATTTTTCATTTCCAGAGAGTGGAAATGGCATCCTATTTTGCCTGTCTAAAATCAGTTTGAATCCTAAATGGCTCTTGTAAAGCACGGCCCTGAAGACAGGCTTTTTGTTGCAATTGTCTCCACCCCATGGACTGTGAGTATGGCTTATGTTAATTAAATAACAAGGGCTCACCTGACAGCGTTGGCCTTCTATCCAGACATAAATCGAAAGGAAGGAAATTGTACTTTATCAGAGTTATTTTTTTCATTTTTAAGTGGTTGCTGTGGTTGATTTTTCGAGGGATTTGAAAGTGGTGGCTTGAAGTGGGGAACAGAAGCCCCTTCTAGCTAAATGCCTTAAGAAAAAGAAATAAAAGATATGTAAGTTGGGAAAGAAGAAATAAAATGCTCTCTGCTTACAGATAACTCAATTTTCTATGTAGAAAAAATCCCAAAGAACCAACAAAGTTTTCCTCTGTATGAGGAAAACTACAAAACCGTTGAAAGGAATCAAAATCTAAATAAATGAAGAGATTTTTCATGTTCATAGATAGGAGAACTAAATGTTAAGATGACAATTCTCTTACTTGATCTATAAATTCAAAACAATTCCAGTCAAAACATCAGCAAGTTATTTTGACCACTTGAAAGTGACAAACTCATTCTAAAGTTTATATGGAAAAGGTAAAAGACCCACAGTAGCCAACAATATCAGAGGGGAGGAACAAATTTGAAGGACTTGCAAATTGATCAACCGAACAGAATAGAGAACCCAGAAATAAAAGCACAGAAACATAGTCAATTGACCTTTTAGAAAAAGGCAAAGGCAGTGTAATGGAGGAAAGACAGCCTTTTCAAAAATGATGGTGGAACCCCTGCATATCTATATGCCAACAAAAGAAAAAAAGAAAAGCAAAAGAAAGAATCGAGACACAGTCCTTCCTCCTCAAAAATTAACTGAAAGTGAATCTTAGACCTAACTTTACAACTCATGTTATTTTTATTGGACAAACCCTCATAGTATACATGTATGGGGTGAACTGTCATGTTCTGATACATGTATACAGTGTGGAATAATTGAACCAAGGTTGTTAACACATCCATCGGCCCACTCACCTATCATTTTTGTGGTGACACATCTGAAGTTACTATCTTAGCTGTTTGGAAATCTACAATACGCTGTTACTGACTACAGTCACCCTGCTGCGCAACGGATGTCACAACCGGGTCCTTCTGTGTGCACCCGGGTACCTGAGGCCCAACCCCGCCCCAACACCCCTCGGGCAATCATCATTCTACCCTCCACTTCCACGGCTCAACTTCTCAGACCTCAGTTAAAATACAAAATGTAAAACTTCCATAAAACACCACAGGAGAGAATACTGCTAGGTAACCTTGGGTTTGGCAATGACTTTTTAGATAACGCCACCAAAGTAAAATCCACGGAAGAAAACACTGGTACGTCTTTGCTAGTATCAAAAACTTCTGCCTGAGAAGGAAAGTATTAACAGAAGGGAGAAGCAAGCGAGGCATGGACTGGGAGTCAGTATTTGCAAGACACGCACCTTACCGGAGACACGCACTTAAGGGCGGTGGTGCGGCTGCCCACAGGCTGGGGGCACGGCTGCAGCCACACACTCCTTCACTGTCGCCGAAAACCCAGGGAGGCGCCGGCGTGCAGAGAAGGCTCAGGCGGTGTCAGGGCTGCACAGGCCGTGCCAAGGAGGCGCAGGCACACAGAGGGGCATGGAGGCGGCGCCAGGGCCCAGGCGCACGGAGGAGGCGCGGGCGGCCCCAGGGCGCAGGCACACGGAGGAGGCGCGGGCGGAACCAGGGCACAGGTGCACGGAGGAGGCGCGGGTGGCCCCAGGGCGCAGGTGCACGGAGGAGGCGCCGGCGGCCCCAGGGCGCAGGCACACGGAGGAGGCGCAGGCGGCCCCAGGCGCAGGCGCAGGCGCACGGAGGAGGCGCGGGCGGCCCCAGGGCGCAGGCACACGGAGGGGTGCGCAGGCGGTGTCACGGAGGCGCAGGCGCACGGAGGCGGCCGCTGGGTCAAGTGACTGAGGCAGCGGCTGAAGCGGCGGCGGTGGGAAGGACTCGCGTGGAGTTTCCCCAGCGCGGACCCCGCTGCCCCGACAGGGAAGAGTAGGCGTCAGCGGCGTCCGTGGCGGCCTTGGCGGCGCTGCAGAGACGAAGACAGCAGGCGCAGAGATGAGCGCGTCGTGGCGGCCCCTCGGGCGGCTGAGGCGGCAGCGCTCGGAGGGGAGCACACGGCGGCGCTGTGACAGTGGGCGGGACCCCCTGGACGCTCCCCTGCGCGGACCCCGCGGCGCTCGGGCACCGGGAGGAGGCGGCGCACCGTGAGGTGAGCGAGAGGGCCTGGAGCCCGGCCGGGTGCTGCTGCTGTGCACGCACCCCCGGGTCGGTCGTGCCCGCGGGGCCGGCGGCACGCCGGGCTTGGTCACAGGCAGCCTTGGCCTCGCGGGTGGCGGTCGTCGTGCGGTGGCGCTGGAGGCTGTGGGCCCGGGATGCAGGAGGGTCGCGACCCCGCCCCTCCCCCGGCCGTCCCGCCCCGATGCCCAGACTCCGATTGAAGGCCGCGGTCAGAGCAGGGTGGCCTCGCGACTGGGCTCGTGGACCTGCCCTGGTCACGTGGAGGGGACGTGTCCCTGTCTGGGACGGGGGGCCGCCGTGGGTGGCACCTGCCCAGGAGCGCCTCTGTGGGCTGGCGCGCTGTGGCCGGGGGAGTTTCGCATGCCGCGGTTACAGTTACCCCAAGCGGGAAACTGTCCACTCGGCCCCCAGACTCACCTGAAATTCATTTTGACACAGAACTTGGGAGGGTGGGAGGGCGGGAGGGGATCGCATGGTTAAAGCAGCACTCGGCACCAGACAGAGAGATTTAATGACAGTTTTGCTGAGGGCTCAGGGGTAGTACTAATTTCTTGAAGCAATTTTCTCCGGTAACCCGAATCTCCTCTCTCTTTATTTTTCAACACCAACTTTATTTTCTTGGAAACTTATTTTTCCCTTAACTCTTTTCCTTCTCCACTCTCCACAAAGAATCTGCTAACCAACACCTGTGACCTTATTTTCTTTAATTGTTAGTGCCCATGACAACATTGTGAATGGTGGCCTTGCTTGACCTTTTTGGATTTGTGGTGGTGTGTTAAATTGTCCTTGTTTAAATGATCTGCTTGAATTAGAGTCCCCGTTTTCCAGGTGGCTGTCCCCTTACTGCTAGTCCTGAAATCTTGCCTACTTGTGTCTGGGATTTTAACTTTGAGAGGAAGAGAGTGAATATGAATACGTGAAAAATAAGGTGATGTGTAATGATGGCACTTTGTATTTTTCACAGTACACTATAATTTACCACTGCAAAGCAGTTTTATAGGCTGTGCGAACTCACTTGGCCATTGACCAAAAGGTTTTGAAGGTGGAGTTGGTGTTTCTTTTTTTTTTTGTAATTGCTGTTAAGACAGTTATTTAAGAAGGCTGAAGAAAAATTGGAAAAGTTTGAACTAGAAGAGAAGGAAAGAGGGTATAGTTTGAAGCGGATACAGGGTCGACAGAAGGCAGTCATCTGTGTAAGTCATCGGCTTTCTGATTCCTTAAGTCCAAAACTTACGAAATCAATTTCTGATATATATTGCATTTGCATCTTTTAGACATTTTGTATTGGCTGAAACGACTGAGTTTTTATTTGATCCCATAACATTTTTTTGTTTGAAATTTTATGTGTTTCAAAAACAGTAAAGAAAATTCTCGTTCATTACAGGTGCAGATTACCTGATGTGAAATCATAGTATTACAACTTTCAGTCTTCATTTACTAGAAGGATAAGGTTTTCTTTCATGCTCTCTATGCTAGGTTTGTATTATATGATGCTGTTCTCCATAACCCAAAGTTCAGTTAAATAGCTGATGCAGTTTTAAATGTAAAATAGTAGCAGGGGAGGAATCATTAGACATAGTCATTTTCTTTTCACAATTATTTGCTACAAACATGTGGCAATGTAACAAAACAGAGTTAGTGTCTCTCTGTATCCAAAAAGGATTTTACTGGTGATTCTCTGGTGGTGGTATATAGTTTTATGAGGCAAATTTTGATTATGAGGAGACAGATGTATTAGGACCAAACAAATGAAGAAATGACTTGCTAAAATGAAATAAAATATTTTATTTGCACTCAGCTTTTTGGAGACAAAATTTTTTCTTTTATAGGATTGTGTATAGTAAATAAACACCACAGCATCCTAAAGCAGTGTCTGATGAAGCTAACTGCCATGTTTTAGACCAGTAGTTACCCTCATTTACTTTAATGTAAAATTACTGAAAATGAAAACTAATATTTGTTTGGGACCAAAGACTCATCTTTTGGTTTCTAGTTTTATGGAAACTACAGAAACTGAAAGATTTAGAGATTTGTAGCTGCAGAAAAAAAATAGTGTTGAATGCTAATAATGTTGTGGGCACTGTGCTTTGTATGTGTTGTCTCATTTAATCCTCACACCAAACTTGTCAGGTAGATATCAGCATTTTATAAATGAGGAAACTTAAGCCTTAAAGATGAATGTAAACCCATTGTGAGTCAGGACTTGACATGGGTCTGTCTGACTCTGGTTGGTATTCTTACTGACACTGCTCTACTTCTGCCTCTTTCCTCTTAACACTCTTTCATGGTATTGTGACTTGGAATGGGCCTTTGATGTTGATTTAGTAATATAGGGAGACCCAATTGCTGCCCCAAATTTATAAGTGGCTGATCATGTTGACATAGTAGAGCTAATTAGCAGAATCTTTCCTAGTATTTGTGATTCTCTTTTGGTTACGGGTCAGAAACTTCCCTAGAGTCTACATAAGAATACCCTTCTTGTAGGTGAACAATCCAGTTTTAAAGCATTTCATTAATTTGAAAAAGACAGTCACTTATACACCTGTAGTCAAAAAGCAGTGTGTAAGTGAAGTCAGTGGCAGATGCCTATAGTCCTAGCTACTGTAGAGGCTGAGGTGGGAGGATCCAGTCTAGCCAGGGGAACATGCTGAAACCCCGTCTCAATCAATCAATCAATGGCAGTGTATAGCAGACCTGCAGTGTATCCACACAGGTGCTTTAGATTTTTTTTGATCAGATTTTGTCTTTTCAGATTATCGGTGGCTTTAATGTAAGATTCTGGTATCGTTCAAGGCTTCTTTTTTATTTTTTTTATTTATTATTTATTTTTTTATTTCAGCTTATTATGGGGGTACAGAAGTTCAGGTTACATATATTGCCCTTGCCCCCCCCATCCCCCAGAGTCTGAGCTTGAAGCGTGTCCATTCCCCAGACAGTGCACATCGCACTCACCATGTAGGTATACACCCATCCCTCCTTCCACCCCCCACCTCTGTCCGATACCCAATTGGTGTTATTCCCAAATGTGCACTTAGGTGATGATCAGGGAAACCAATTTGATGTGAGTACATGTGGTGCTTATTTTTCCATTCTTGGGATACCTCACTTAATAGAATGGGTTCCAACTCTCTCCAGGAGAACAAAAGAGATTCTATATCACCATTATTTCTTATAGCTGAGTAATACTCCATGGTGTACATATACCACATTTTTCTAATCCATTCATGAACTGATGGGCAGTTGGGTTGTTTCCACATCTTGGCAATTGTGAATTGTGTGGCTGTAAACCTTCGGGTACAGGTGTCTTTTTTATAGAATGACTTTCGTTCTTTGGGTAGATGCCCAACAATGGGATTTCTGGATTGAACGATAGGTCTACTTGAATCTGTTTAAGGTATCTCCATATTGCTTTCCACAAGGGTTGCACTAGTTTGCAGTCCCACCAGCAGTGTATGAGCATTCTTGTGTCTCCGCATCCACGCCAACATGTGTTGTTTTGGGACTTTTTGATAAAGGCCATTCTCACTGGAACTAAGTGATGTCTCATTGTGGTTTTGATTTGCATTTCCTTGATGATTAGAGATGTTGAGCATTTTTTCATATGTTTGTTAGCCATTCTTATATCTTCTTTTGAAAAATTGCTATTCATGTCGTTTGCACATTTTTTGATAGGGTTGTTTGATTTTTTCTTACTGATTTCCCTGAGTTCTAAGTAAATTCTTGTTATCAGTCCTTTATCTGACGTGTAGTATGTGAAAATTTTTTCCTATTTTGTAGGTTGTCTGTTTATTCTCGTGACTGTTTCTTTGGCTGTGCAGAAGCTTTTTAATATATTATAATCAGGTCCCATTCATTTATTTTTGTTGTTGCTGTGATTGCCTTAGGGGTCTTCCTCATAAATTCTTTGCCTAGGCCAATGTCTGTAAGAGTCTTTCCTACATTCTCTTCTAGAATTCTAATTGTTTCACGCCCAAGGTTTAAGTCTGTTGTTATGCACCATGATTTGATTTTTGTGAGAGGTGAAAGCTGTGGGTCCTGTTTCAGTCTTCTACATGTGGCTATCCAATTTTCCCAGCACCATTTATTGAATAAGGATTCTTGTCCCCAGAGTATGTTTTTGTCTGCTTTGTCAAAGATTAGATGGCTATATGAGGATGGTTTTATATTTGGATTTTCTGTTCTGTTCCACTGGTCTGTGTCCCTACACTTGTGCCAATACCAAGCAGTTTTAAGAACCACAGCCTTGTAGTATTGTTTGAAGTCTGGCAAATTAATACCTCCCATATTGTTTTTATTGCTTAAAATTGCTTTTGCTAAATGAGGTCTTCTCTGGTTCCATACAAAGCATCAAATTATTTTTTCTATATCTGTGAAAAATGATGTTGGTAATTTAATAGGGATTGCATTGAATCTGTAGATCACTTTGGGTAGTATAGACATTTTAACAATGTTGATTCTTCCGATCCACGAGCATGGTATGGTTTTCCACCTATTTACATGCTCTGCAATTTCCTTCCTCAGTGTTTCGTAGTTCTCCCTATGGAGGTCCTTTACCTCTTTAGTTAAATATATTCCTAGGTATTTTGTTTTGTTTGTTGCTATTTTGAAGGGTATTGAGTCCTTAATTTGGTTCTCCGATTAACTGTTATTGGCATATATGAATGCCTCCAATTTGTGTGTATTGATTTTGTAACCTGAGACTTTACTGAATTCATTGACCAATTCCAGGAGTCTCTTGGTTGAATCCTTGGGGTTTTCCAGATATAACATCATATCCTCAGCAAAGAGTGAGAGTTTGGTCTTTTCTTTCCCTGTTTGGACTTCCTTGATTCTGCTCTCTTGCCTGATAGCTCTCCAAAGGACTTCCAATACTATGTTGAAAAGTAATGGGGACAGTGGGCAGCCTTGTCTGGTTCCAGTTCTAAGTGGGAATGCTTTCAGTTTTTCCCCATTCAGTATGATGTTGGCTGTGGGTTTGTCATATATGGCTTGTATCATTTTTAGGTAGGTCCCGTCAATGCCTATTTTGTTAAGCGTTATTATCATAAAAGGATGTTGAATTTTGTCGAATGCTTTTTCTGCATCTATTGAGAGGATCATATGGTCCTTATTTTTGCTTCCATTTATGTGGTGAATTACATTTATATATTTGCGTATGTTAAACTATCCCTACATCTCTGGGATGAAGCCCACTTGGTTGTGATGGATTATTTTTTTGATAAGCACTTGGATTCGATTTGCTAGGATTTCATTGAGAATTTTTGCATCTATATTCATAAGAGATATTGGTCTGTAGTTTTCTTTTTTTGTTGCATCCTTTCCTGGTTTTGGTAGCAATGTTATCTTGGCTTGGTAAAACGTGTTGGGGAGAATTCCATCCTTCTCGATATTGGAGAATAGTTTATGTAGGATGGGCACCAGTTCTTCTTTGTAAGTGTGGTAAAATTCGGGTGTGAACCCATCTGGACCAGGGCTTTTCTTTTTGGGAAGGTTTTTTATTGCTGTTTCGATTTCAGTTCTTGCTATTGGTCTATTCAGGAATTCTATTTCTTCCTGGTTGAGCCTGGGAAGGCTGTGTGTTTCTAAAAATTTGTCCATTTCCTCCACATTTTCCAGTTTGTGTGCATAAAGATTTTTGTAGAATTCATAGATGATATGTACCTCTGTGGCATCAGTTGTGATTTCTCCTTTCATGTTCCTGATGGAGGTTATTAGAGATTTTTCTTTTCTGCTCTTGGTTAGTTTAGCCAGAGGTGTATCTATTTTGTTTATCTTTTCAAAGAACCAACTTTTTGTTTTATTAATTTCCCTTATGATTTTTTTATTGTCCTTTTCATTTAGTTCTCATTTGATATTAATAATTTCTCATCTTCTGATGGGTTTGAGGTCGGTCTGTTCTTCTTTCTCCAGCTTTTTGAGTCTATTCATTAGGTTGTCTATTTGTGAGTTTTCTGTCTTTTTGATATAGGCATTTATGGAAATGAATTTTCCTCTCAGGACTGCTTTAGCTGTTTCCCACAGATTTTGATAAGTTGTGTCTCCTTTGTCGTTTAATTCAAAGAATCTTTCGATTTCTGTCTTGATTTCTTCATTTATAAAATATTCATTCAGGAGAAGGTTTTTTAATTTCCATGACTTTGAGTAGGAATGAGAATTTCTGTTAGGGTTAATTTCTACCTTTATTCCGCTGTGATCTGAGAAGATGCATGGTATAATTTCTATTTTTTAAAATTTTTTAAGACATACTTTATGTCCTAGGATATGATCAATCTTAGAGAATGTCCCATGAGCTGATGAGAAGAATGTATATTCAGTGGATTTTGGGTAGAATGTCCTGTAGGTGTCAGTCAGGCCCATTTGTTCTAGCATTCTATTTAAGTCCATTATTTCTTTGTTTATTTTCTGTTTGGAGGATCTGTCCTGTAGTGTGAGCAGCGTGTTAAACTCTCCAACTATCAAAGTGCTGTTGTCTATCATTTTGTTCAAATCAAGTAGGGTTTGCTTTATGAATCTGGGTTCACCTAAGTTGGATGCATATATATTAAGTATAGTTATGTCTTCTTGTTGAATTGTAACCTTCACCAGTATATAGTAACCATCTTTGTCTTTCATTACTTTTATTGATTTAAAAACTAAGTTATCGGAGATTGAAACCACCATGCCAGCTTTCTTTTGGCTTCCATTTGCTTGAAATATCAATTTCCACCCTTTTATTTTCAGTCTAAATGCATCCTTGCAGGTTAGATGAGTTTCCTGAAGACAGCAGATACTTAGCTTTTATTTTTTTTAACCATTGGGCCAGTCTATGTCTCTTGAGTCGGGAATTCAATTCATTCACTTTTAATGAAAGAATTGATAAGTGAGATTGATTTTTGTTCCTCATGTTGGGTTGAATTTCATTATTCTGTTTTCTCACTTGAGCCATTGTGATAACTGGGTTTTTATCTTCTCTTGAGTAGTTGTATATTCGTGGGTCTTTCTTGTTCTGGTCCGTGTGTGTAGCTCTGTTTTGAGTACTTCTTGGAGAGCTGTTCTTGTCTTGGTGAATTCTCTGAGTTTGTATTTATCTGAGAATGTCTTAATTTCACCTTCATATATAAAGCTGAGCTTAGCCAGGTATAAGATTCTAGGCTGGGCATTATTCTGTTTCAGAAGAGTGAGAATGGGGCCCCAGTCTCTTCTTGCTTGTAAGGTTTCAGTTGAGAAATCTGGCATAATTCAGATGGATTTTCCTTTGTATGTTACTTGTTTCTTTCTCCTTACAGCTTGAAGAAGGGCCTCTTTAGTGGAAATTTTGGTCAGTTTGATAACTGCATGATGTTGACGTGGTGTCTTCCTATTTGGTATGACTCTCCCAGGGGTTCTTTGAGCTTCCTGAACCTGTATATCTAGAGTTTTGGCAAGGCCTGGGAAGTATTCCTCAATTATGTCTTCAAATAGCTTATCCAACCCTTGCTTATTGTCTTCTTCACCCTCAGGAATGTCGATAACTCTCACGTTAGGCTTCTTCACATAATCCCACATTTCTTGTAGATTCTGGACTTTTCTCATTTCTTTGCTCCATCTCTGTGACTGATTTATTTAATTGAAAAGTGTTATCTTCGATTCTGAGATTCTTTCTTCTGTTTGATCTACCCTGCTCTTGAGACTTTCCACTGTGTTTTGTAGCTCCCTGCATAAATTCTTCATTTCTAGGAGTTCAGTTTGATTTTTCTTCAATATTTTGATTTCTTTAGTGAATTTGTCTTCCAAGTCCTGGATCTTTTTTGTGGTTTCTTTGTGTTGGTTATCCATTTTTTCTTGCATAATATTCAGCTTATTTATGATCCTTTTTTTTTTTTTTGAGACAGAGTCTCGCTTTGTTGCTCGGGCTAGAGTGAGTGCCGTGGCGACAGCCTAGCTCACAGCAACCTCAAACTCCTGGGTTTAAGCGATCCTCCTGCCTCAGCCTCCCGAGTAGCTGGGACTACAGGCATGCCCCACCATGCCCGGCTAATTTTTCTATATATATATTTTTAGCTGTCCATATAATTTCTTTCCATTTTTAGTAGAGATGGGGTCTAGCTCTTGCTCAGGCTGGTCTAGAACTCCTGAGCTCAAACAATTCACCCGTCTCGGCCTCCCAGAGTGCTAGGATTTCAGGCGTGAGCCACCGCACCCGGCCAAAATAGTTCTTTTGAAGGGATTTCTTGCTAGCTATACCAGATTTTATTATGTAGGCATTACATATGACATAATGCATGTATGTATATATGCATCAATATATCTAAATATATATATATTGTGTATATATATATATATATACAGATAAAAAAGGTCTTAAAGATTTCATTTTAGAATTTTAGTCATGAGATAGTAAAACATATAAACTCGCCAGTTTATAAAAACCAGTTGGATGTAAATCATTTTTTCTGACAAAATGGCATAAGGTTAAGATTTTTTTTAAGTAGGCCATCTTATAAACTCTGTGAACCCAATTTTGAGTAAAGCAGTTTGATTCAGTTATCAATATACTAGATTGTACAAACAACAGTTAACTGTGAAAATGTGACTGAAATATGTGAGAAGGCTGAAACTTATGAGTTTAAAACTCTTATGAGTTCTAACAAGGTCAGACAGTAGTTTCTTGGACTCATTCTTTGTCCTTGAAGATAATAATGTCACCATTTCCTTTAGTATAGGGAGGGTGTCTTTATAGGAATTTTACGTTTTACTTTTAAAACAAGTATGAATGGCAAGAATATTTCTTAAAAACTGCTGATTTTCAAGAGGGTTTCTGTTTTTGATAAGCAGTCTGCCAGAATAGTTAAAGCTTTTGTAAAAAGAAGAGTTTAGCTAAGGGAACGATTAAGAGGAGGAATTGTAAAAGGGGAAGAAGAAAGTCCCAGAAATAAGAGCCCAAGCCTGGTTTGAGATATTTTGTGGCCAGGCAATCTTTGGGTCTTGATTGATTTTTTTTTCAGCTTCAAGGTATCAATGAGATGTGCGTATCTTATTTAGAGTCTACAATTTTATAGCCATGGTCAGCAGAGAGAGACCAAAAGGCCACAGGAGTCTACCCCTGTCAGTTCCCTGTGACACTTCCTATATGACAAACACCAGGTCAGGGACTTTAACCAGACCCAGGCCCAAATGCCAACACCCAACAATGGGAAAGCTGTCTATTGTTCCAAATCTTGGAGGATCATATTTTATTCTACCTCTCCACTGACAGCCTCTTTTCCCACCACTCATACTGAAAAGCAATTGTCTGCACCAGCTTTAGGTATTCAAAACAGAAACACATTTTCTGATAGAAAGATTTGGAAAAATAGCTTTATTTAGAATCTGTAATTTTATAGCCATGGTCAGCACAGAGTTCAGCTGGCTGTAAACCCATAGGCCCAGGGGTGCCACCCTCAGCGAGCCCGAGGCAGCCCCAGGGTGAGCTCCGCCAGCCCACGTAGGGGCCCGAGTTGCAGCCACACATGCAGGCCACGCGGCAGCAGGGACAGAACAGCCCCGAGTGGCGCGTTCTGGAGTGTGTCACCAAGGGGGGGAGGGGGAGGGGTGGGCGGTTTCCCGCTGGCAGTTGTGCGCATGCACAGTAACGGCTCATTCTCATGCGCACGTGAGCAGTTGCTTTAATGGTTCTGGTGGTGCCTGTGGTCGCTTGGCTGTGCTTGGCGCTGCCTGGCCATTTACAGCTGTCAGAAGTTGGAGACCGGGATTTCCCTTGCTGGAGGTCGTGGTCATATCGGGTTGTCTTCACTGCACTGGACTCCCGAGGCGGGGAATAGGCAGGGGTGGGCTGGGGTGGGGTGGGGGGTGAGAGTGGGCTGAGGTTCCCCCGAAGCCAGCAGCCACCACCATGAGGAAGATCTTCTGCTTCGGGGCAGACAAGGGCGGGCCGCCCTCCGGCCCCTCCAGCCACCATGGCCAGACCAGAGAGGGCCTGGAAGGCGAGGCTGGTGACAGCGCCTTCCTGCAGCCACGGTACCACATCCGGAAGAAGGATCTCGGCCAAATCCACCAAGCTGCCAGCGCCGGTGACGTCGCGAAAGTGGAGCAGATCCTTTCGCTGAAGAAAAAGGTCTTGGATGCCAGAGATAGAAAGAAGAGGTAATGGGCGCGGCCATCCCGGGTTGGGGGCCAGGCAGGTGGGGGGGAGACGCCCTTCCCAGACTGGCAGTAGCCCAGGGTCCTGCCGGCGAGGGCGCCCGGCTGTCCTGCCTGCGGGCTCCGCAGCACCTGGGATATGGCACCTGGGAGGGGTCCGGCGCCAAGGCCAGCTTCATGGGCAGCAGCACAAAAACAGGACTTCAGCTGCTTCCCCGTCCACTCATGATTCCCCTTCTAGGACAGCTTCTTGCCAGTTTTAGCTACTTAACTAGCACAAGTATACTGGGTGTTTGATTGTTAATGTACACATTTTAAATCATTATCTTATATACCTTATAGAAAGGTACATAGTGAGAGGAATAATAAGTATACTATAAATAATTCTGTGCTACAACATCTTAGCAAGAAGTTCAATATCCATTTCATGTCACTGTACACCTATGAAAATGTGTTCTTTACTCAGGGAACTTAGAAGGAAAATTTGAAGTGGGTATATGGTACCATAGTCTTCAATAGGAAGACTCATTTTTCTGAGAATATGAGCTCTTTCTATTTTATCAGTTTTACATGAGCTAAATAAAAGTTATAAGGTTTCCAAATTTTTTAGTTAACACATGCTGTCTCGCTTTTACTATTGTGATGACATGAAGAAAAATTTTGTAATGGAGTAAGACTTGCTCTTCTAGGTATCCAAATGTGCTATGAATTTCCACAGATTAATCATTTATTAGCAGTTGAAGAGATAGATAAATGAATGGAACAGAATAGAAAATCTAGAAACACCCAAATGTATGAAAGAATTTAAAACTTGATGATGGTGACAAATCAAACATGATAAAAACTGACGTCTAATTTAAAATTGGGCAAAGTCCTTTTTTTGCAGATCTACAAGTGACCTACAAACATAAGAAAAAATATTAAGTGTCCCTGCTAAGAGAAGGATTTTAAGTTAAAAGAGAAATTAGATAATGTTAAGCTATCCACAAAGTTTGTCAGAATGAAGACATTAAATACTAATATTAAACATGGAAAATACTTATACTGGTGCTTACAGTTTATGTTGTTGATTTCTTTTCAAATAGACAACTTGGTGGTAACTACATACAAATGAGACTGACACGCTCCCTACTGCACTAAGGAGGCAACTGGAACTACACATTTAAAAATTGTGTATGCCCTTTACCCATCAGTTCCATTATACTAAAATATCCTCAAGAAATAGAGATCATACAATTTGTTTTTCTCAGCACTTAAAATAATAAGGTTTTAAGAGGAATGCATATGATGGATTTACAAATCAATTAGATTGTGTCCATAGATGGAATAATATGTCACCATAGAAGGTGGCATAGATACATATGTGTGCTGACATGTAAAGAGTATTTAGGTATATCAAGTAAGAATAAAAGTCAATTTGATTATTATACATATACACAAACACACTGTGGTGTTGTGTTAGCTTAAAATATGTACACAATATGATAAAATTTGTTATTTCTGGGCAATTAGGGTGTACGATTTGAAAGTTCTAGTAAAAGTTTGTCATTAAGGATATAATCCCTGGGAAGAGCCGTAATATGAATCTTGCACAGATAGAAGTAATTTCTTAATTTCTATGAATTAATTTTAAAATTATTTTGTGGATTGGAATATTCCACCAACTTTTATCCCTTCAGGAGTAAAGGGAATCTTTTCATCTGTGCTTGAAGATTTTATTACATACACAGTTTTTTAATGTGCGTCTGTTTTGTTATATAATTTATTGCTTACATGCAAAAATTTTAGATTATTCATTATAATTTAGGTGTATCATTATGAAAACGAAAAATAGGAAATATAAATGTTACTATTACAAAGGTATAACTTTATAGGGGTCTTCTTTCAAAATATTTAACTCTTGTACTCTGTTTTCTCAATGCATTTATTCATCAAACATACTATGAAGACCTGTTATGTAACAGACGTATTCTACTAACTTTCAGGACACATCCATCCTTAAAACTATTTACCTGACCAGCCTGAGAAATTTGAGAAATTTAAAATTGGAGGATTAGGACTTAATTTCAGTTAAAGTCATTGCTCACTCCTTTCAAACAAAAGCATTTCTGAAGGTAGACAATTGTAAAAGATGACTTTAACTGCCCTTTTAAAATTTGTAACAGTATTAATTATTAACAGTAAACGTTCAAAATATCTGATTCTCACACAGTGTATAAATCTATATATTGAACAAATGAGGCATACCTATTCATTCGAATCCTGAGTTTCTTTTGGTCTGAAGTATTTGAAAATCAAAGTAAGAATTATTTGGTTTTAAAAATTTTGTTATTTCAACCTTCTTTTTCCATAGTACTTTTAAGAACTGAAACTTACATAAATGCCAGTGATATAACTAGAACTTCCATAGACCTATTGTATATGCCCTATTTCCCTTAATGTAATGCAGCATTGATTTTGTGATGTCCCGTTATTTTGCTTATCAATGAGATAATTTTTCTGTGCTGCCCATTGTAGTTGAAATAAATCATGAATAAAAGGTGCTGTTCCAGTATCAGTGATGTTAAAATGTGAGAAAATGAGCACCCTAGCATCACTGAAATACAATGTTATCTCTAGTCTTTAAATAAACCACAAAGTAGGTATAATTGCATTATTTTGCTTAATTAAAATGTTATCTTTGTTAAGCAGTAGTAATAATTACATTATGTAACAGTCATTGAGCTGTTATTTGCATTAGGAACTGTTCCACATACTTAGTACAGATTCTCATTTGAGCATCACAGTGATGTCCTATGAGATAGCTACTGTTTTTTTTCCCCTATTTTATTGAAGATGAAATTGAGGCACAGAAGGGCTAAGTGATAGATAATAAGTTTTTTTTTTTTTTTGAGACAGAGTCTCACTCTGTTGCCCAGGCTACAGTGCCATGGCATCAGCCTAGCTCACAGCAACCTCAAACTCCTGGGCTCAAGCAATCCTGCCTCAGCCTCCTAAGTAGCTGGGATTACAGGCATGTGCCACCATGCCTGGCTAATTTTTTCTATATATTTTTAGTTGTCCAGGTAATTTCTTTCTATTTTTAGTAGAGACAGGGTCTCGCTCTTGCTCAAGCTGGTCTCAAACTCCTGAGCTCAAATGATCCACCTGCCTTGGCCTCCCAGAGTGCTAGGATTACAAGCATGAGCCACTGCGCCTGGTCAATAGCTAATAATTGATAGAGCTTAAAGTAGGATGCAAATCCAAGTTGAACTGACGCCAAAAGCCAATCTCTTTCTAATAGGCTGCTCTTTTATTAATCTAGTGAGGAATAGCAGCTAATAAATATTGTACTTTTTTCACAAGAAAATTAAATATTTGCTTTAAAGGTAGAAGAAAACATGCTGTTTAATATTTATAATTACATGAATCTTTGTATATTTTAAGATAGTGCACTACAATTTCCTAAAAATCTCTCTCACTTTCATAGGACTGCTCTCCATTTGGCCTGTGCCAATGGCCATCCAGAAGTAGTTACTGTCCTGGTGGACAGAAAATGCAAGCTCAATGTCCCCGACAGTGAAAAAAGGACAGCTCTGATTAAGGTATATAGCAGCCACCTTTTGCAGCATGAGATGGATTTCATTTCAATATACACAATAAAAATAAATTTGTTTCATTTAAATGTAACTAGTCGGTGGGATCTTTGGAATGTTTCTTTTGAACTGTTAGAATTTATGATCTATTTCTTGATCTGATACTGATAGGCAGTACAATGCCTGGAAGAGGAGTGTGCCACCATCCTGTTAGAACATGGTGCCAATCCGAATCACAGTGACGTGTATGGCAACACAGCTCTTCACTATGCTGTCTATGGCGACACCCCATCGATCGCAGCAAAGCTCCTTTCACATGGCGCAAATAAAGAAGCCATAAACAAGGTAGAGATCAATGAACTGTATTTGAAAAATATCAAACGTTGACATATGTAACTATCAATTTTCCATATTTGGAAGCTCAAACATTCCGTGAATGAAAATATTTTGAAATACCTTAATTGTTTTAAAATTTTACTTAAAATGTTTATACATTTAAAGAAGCATTAGAAGATGCAGTTTTCTTTTATACATTCATGGTTAATATTTGTGAAAACCCTGCATTTGTTAAAGGAAAACTTGTTAACTTTTTTTCCAAACAAGTGTTGTGTTTTTTTTGTTTGTTTGTTTTTTCTATTTAGTATAAAACAAGCCAGGGGAGCCAAATTTGCCCTGGAAATACGCTTTATCTTATAATTGAAAACTAAAGCATTATATAATAAATGGAATTCTTGCTGCTGCTGACAAGTTCCTTAGAAATGCAATTTATATCAAAGTGACTAATCTCTAATTGGCAAGTCGTAAGAGAAAGAAATGGAAAGGGAAAAAGAGAACAGTCAGAAATATGCTGGCCATTTGGAAATTAGGTAATTTGGGGAAATACAATGAAGAGTTTTTTGTGTGTTTACTTGTCTGTTTGTTCTTGGTTTATATGTTTAGACAAAGTGCTCTTCAGTTTTACGGAAAGTAATTCTTAGTTTGGGAAAGAGTGTTAGGGAGTTGTAAACTTGCCCAGAAATCAGTGTTAGGAGGACTCTGAGGAAAGCAGATTGGCAGTGAATAGGTGGTGAGGATGTGGGAAAGACTTGAGAAGAGGGAAGAATATCCTGCTCTTGCCCAAACAGCCACTTATCCTCCTCTTGCAGAAACAGCCACTTCGACAAGACTCTACTAGAATTTCTTGTTGGGAAGGTGGAAGGTACAAAACTTATAAATAGCAAAATCAAGTTGCATTTTGAGTTTCTTAGTCCCTGTTCTAACCCTGTGCAGCAAGACTAAATGGAGTTTTCAGCAAATGACTCCATCTCTCACTATTTCCTGTTTGGGGCCAGATCTCCAAGTGATAAAGGGCCTTGGCCATGTGAGAGAGACAGGACACTGAAGTGACTGCCTGCTCTGCTAGTGCTCAGCTAGAGCTGTGTCACAGTGACTGGGGAACATTTTTTAACAATCTAGAAGTCTAGGCTCAGCCCTGCAGATTTTAATTTAGTAAATCTAAGAAGGCCTGGATATGTATATTGAAACAGATTTCCTCAAAGCTGGGTGCAGAAGCGTGTGCTTGTTGTCCCAGCTACCCTGGAGGGTTGAGGCAGGAGGATCACTTGAGCCCAGGAGTCTGAGTCCACCTGTGCAACATAGTCAGACCCTCTCTCTAGCCAATAAAAATACTTTTCTTGAGATTCTGATGCATTCCTACTTAACAACCACTGAATAAATAAATATAATATAGAAATTCCCATGTTTCAAAAACATAAGAAATCTCCAGAAGAATTGGAGTTTGATAGATGCTACTTCCTTCAAATCTCTCCTTTCTAATAATATTAGCCTGACTTTATCTGCCTCTCTCTAGCTCTGTGGTTGAGCAGTTCCAAAGAATATTATTGGCAACATCTATCAGCTTATGGAATAACACCCGTTTCCTGCTATTTAGCAATCATTCACTGCCAGTCAGAGGGTCTTTAGAAATCTGCTTATGGACAGTCTTTCAATAAGTAGTAACGGGCCCTTTTGGGATTTCACATTTCTTTGTTATCATTCAGGGGATTAGTTCAACAAATGTTTACTACAAGCAAGGCGTTCTCAATTAGCACAGTAGCAAATCTTGAATCTTTTATTCAGGTACAGCTGTATTATGGACTATCTCAGTATGTCTGTTAAGTTCATACAGCTTTGACGTAATGAGGATGGCAGTTTTAAACACTTAAAAGCATGAAGTTTCCAAGAACATAGAGAGGAATTCTTTTAATAATTTAGTTTTAGCAGTCCTATGAACTAGTTAACAATTTGGGTAACAATCTGGGAAAAATAAACACAAGTAGATAGTAAACGAATAGATGTTTGAAAAATTCTTGTTGTGGGTATTATAAATCTTAATAGCAATTTTTATTCCATATTGGGGCTTGATATTTTGGCAAAACCTATGACACTAAAGAAAACAAAGATTTCACATGCAAGTACTTGCTTTATACATGACTATTTGGAAACATCATTAGTGAATTTTAGAACATGAGACTATAGTCAAAATGCAGCCCATAAGTAGGTTTACTTTGCCTCGATAAATTGAGTCTGCATGTAAAATTTGGGAGACATGCAGGAACCTGGGTTTCAGGCTTCCCTAAAGAGTCAAGCCTATTGTCCCTTGAGCTCATATGTTTGCTGTGCTGTGCAGAATCTTCCCCCTTTATACAAGGTGTATGTTCTCCAGTTTGCTACTGTGCCTATCTAGGTATTTCACAGGCTCAGGACATCTACTTGCCTACCTAAGCACTTGAGAGGACAAAGCTTGTTTTTTAGTATTTTTTGAAATAATTTCAAGGTTTTCAAGACAGTTTATACTTGTTTAGAATGTATGTCATCTATATTATAATATACATTTATCCATTAGTAATATGGTTGGATTTTAGAATATAGAAATTTTTTTAAAAAATCAATTTTTTATTATATATACCATAAAAAATCATCTTCGTATTGGAATACCTATAAGCTTTTTAGGTTACCCATGGTGAGAACACTGAATCCTAACCACTAGACCACCAGGGAACTTTACCCATGGTTATAGTTGGCTAGGCTGTGTGTAATGAAGACAGCATTATATCTTTCTCCTCAGCATAAACTCTATAAAATGCAAATGATTTAGTGGCTTCCATTGTGCTAGCAATAATCCATATAGATCAGTATTAGAACTCTAATTGATAAGCCATTATATTTTTATTTCTGATTTATATTTTGCATGAAGTAAAAACCAACTGGAGTACCAATTAAAATAGAAATCAGAATACAAGTGGATTAAAATAAAGCAGATAGGCATTAGCATCTCAGGATCATCAGGATAATTGAGGAAAAAAATCATAGTGAGCCTTCTAATAACTAAGATAAAAATCTGTCACCTTGTCACAGGAGAAACAACATGGACCATGAAATAATGAGTTGAAATTCATTTGAAACCTCTCTCTTTTATTCAGAGCCCATTTCCTTAGTGACCCTTTGGAGAAGGAGTACCTGACATTGGTACCCTGGGGTCCTACGCTACTGTTAGAAGAGAATCACAGGAGTTTGTATCACCTGGAGGAAACCTCCACATTCACTGGAAAGTTCTTAAAACTGTATCTCTAAAGATTTAATTCTTCACATGTTGTTTACCAAAAAAACTAAATAATAATAATACTTGTCAAATAGAGATCAGGCAAAGCTTGAGAGATTTCTTTAATACTGGACATATGATGCACAGTTTTGCAGTACTTCTCTAGCCTGGATGGTCATGGAATCTTCCTTTTGGGATACAGTGTTTAACTTATGGTATCTAAATACTCTTTGGAATATCATGTAAAAAACGTTGCTGTAGGTACAATAATTGATATTAATTCAATAAAAATGCTTGAAGCATTTACTACTACATCTTAGGGTTTCGGAATATGGAGATAAAAGATACAGCCCCTGCCCCCAAGAAGCTCTTGGTTTAGATGGAAAACAATAAATTAAGTACAGCATATCATGGTAAATGTTGTGATAGAAACAAAGATTCTTAGAACCCAGAAACGTTTGAAATGAGTTTTGGAGATGGCAGGAGTTAGCCTGGAGAGGCAGAGGAGGGGAGTTTCTAAGGGAAGGAGCAGAACAGATGGGTGAGTGGATGAAACTACCTTTCATTTACTTTCTGTATGATACATTTAAGTTCATAGGCTCTTACATCAAATGTTCAGTTCAGTTGAGAAATATGAAATTTTTTGAATGATAAATTGATTTTTCTGTATTACAGGATCACCTCACTCCACTTCTACTTGCTGTAAGTGGAACTAAAGAGGAAATGGTAGAATTTTTGATACAGAAGAATGCAGATATAAATGCAGTAGATAAAATGAACAGGTATAGTATTTAGTGCTTTTTTTAAAAAAATGTGAATGTTATTTTAGGGTAGTAAGAGTCACTCAAGTCAGAATTATTAAATGAATGAGAAGATTAACATAATTGTTGAGAGGATAGAGTGACAAATATCAACACAAATCATCAGTTAGGTAGAAAAGCAATTATTTGGACTGGGGAACCTAAAGAACAATATGCAGTAGGATTCATCATCTCTTATGATACTGACTGATATTTGTTATTTGTAATCTGATGTTTTTGATCATGTCATCTTATATCACCTAAAGAGGTTTCATATTAGTTTTACTGAAGTGTGGACTTTAACTTTTAGATCACTTTATGACTCAATATGGAACTTCTTAATCCTTTTATAGTATTTTTTTAACTTCTTCTTATAGAATTTCCTTCAAAAATGGTATATGAAACATAAATAGAAGTTGAAAATCATTTTTTCTTTGGGACGACTCTTTTGCCTTAAGTGCTTTCTTTGAAAAATATTGATGTTAGGTGATCTGTAAAGGATTATTAATTGCTATAACTAGATACTGTGGGTTCATCAGTTGTTTTCCTTTTTCATTTCTAATGTATTTTGATTTTTTCTTTTTAATTGTTATGAAAATGAGAGAAAGACCACTTTAAGTGGATAAAATTTTTCTTTAATGAAGATAAGTCATAAGTGGATGATAAAGGGAAGAGACAGCTTTTCATTCACATAAAACCGGGTTTAAATTCTCGCTTTCCCACTTGCTAGGCGTGTGACCTTGGGAAGACCACTTCCCACCAAATGTGTATTCTAATATGAGAAGGAGAATAACACTATGCCCTTCCAGGGTGGTTGTGTACAAGTAAGATTATGTATAGAACATTGAATTCAGTCCCCAGCACGTGCTCATCAACATCATTAACTTAAACTACTATGGTTACTATTTTCACCATTACTACTAATGTTATTGTTTAAGCCTGCAGATAGCTCTTACTTAACTGACCCCTAGTTGACTCTGAATCACAGTCCATTATGTCAAAATAGGGAAGACATGGAGCATACTTCATGCAATGCTTTGCTTACTTTAGATAAGTGATCTCAGCAGAGAATGACCAACTTCTACTATGTCATACCTTAATGACACAAGAAGCTACGTTTTTGTCCCTTCCTTTTAACCTAGGTGGTAATTTACAAAGAGGCACGCTTGAGCACCCAGGATGCTTGTGTCAGTTAGTACATATAAAAGGTTAATTCTATACTGATAGGCAAAATATTCAGCTGGCAATCTATATCAAATTAGCATTTTAAATAACTATTAAAGTTCCCAAGGGTGAGGTTATCTCTTTGTTATTTTAGAACGGCCCTCATGCTTGCTGAACATCATAACTCACCAAGTATACTACACCTTCTTGAGGAAGGTATGGATGTTTTTTCTGAAGATATCTCTGGAAGGACTGTGAAGGATTATGGCACTACTAGTGGTTTTAATACGTAAGTATTTACATTAAAAGACCAGTGAACACTAAATCAAGGTGTAAAATAATTTCAAATTTTATATCTTATACATCAGGTGAGATTTCATAGTGTGTTTCAGGTAGTGTTGGAATGGCAGTGAATTAGTCGAATTCATCAGCCAGAAATCAAACAAAAGGCTAAACTAGTTAGAAGTAGTAATGGGTACAGAATTCATCATCTCAAGACTTTCAAGAAACCTTTATCATCAGGGATGGTATCAGCATCATCCATTTCATTTGAAGAATAACTCGTGCATGAGATAATATGCCACATGTTTGATCCTTCTAATTAGTTATTTGGGTCTTGAAATGTCTACTTAACAGAAAATGTTGTAGTGTCTTCTGGGGGCTATTTCCTATAGCCTCCTCCTTGAACTTTTCAGGAAATGGAATGATTCTCTAAATGCAAAGAAGACAGTTGTTTTTACAAGTCTGAGAGAGGGGAATGAAAGGACACTTCAATCATTCTGTTGTTTCATTTATTCTGTTATTCCATTTGACACTGGTCTTGCTGTCTGGAAATGATTGACCTTTGCAGATTCAGATCCCTCAGTCTTCATATGGTGATCCATATTTAGACTTCAAGGCTACATACACATTTTTTGAGTTCGTGCACATATGCTCAACCATTGTTCCTAAATCACCAGTACCCTGCTCTGGCAGCTGGGCCTCCTAGCTACAGCCACAAACATAGTGAGCAAAAGGGCCCTCCCTCCACACTCCAAACCTTATGTGGAGCTCTCATCTCAGCCTAGACTTAGCCTAGGTCTTTATGGTAAGTTATCCTTTGATGCCCCTGATTGTCTTCCCTCTAGCAAATAGTTGAGATTGTTCTAAACTGTCAGAGAGTTTCAAATATCATTGTAGGAAGATATTAGAACTTCCTTTTTTCTTTGCTACAAATTTGTATGCCAAGGCTCCTTTTGCCTCTGTTTAGTGCCTTTTTTTAAGTATTGGAAAGTCACATTTCATCCTTCTGCAGAGTAATGGTCACCAACTTGTAGCTGGTCTCTCAAGTGATCTGTTTTCCATAACAATGAAAATCTCCCAAGCTACTTGGACCTGTACCTGAGGTTTCTTAAATTCTTTCAAATTCTATCTCTTAGGGAAACCATTCATCAGAATTCTCTGAGCTAAAAGTAGGTTAATTGTTTGGCTCTTCTGTTGATACAATACATACATACATACATACAGGAGGTTGATTGGATTTAACAGGGCCAAACCTCATCCCTGACTCATCAGTGTCCATATAGGGCTTTGAGCTTGCTTCATCAGCACATACATGAAAATTGAAAGAATATAGAGAAGATTACCATGGTCCGTGCCCAAGGATGACATGAAAATTTATGAAGCATTCCATATTCTGTGCAGTCCTGTGAACATCATTTGACTGTTTGCTGACTAGCTCAGAGGAAACAGTGTATGTCAAAGCAAAACAGGTGTGACTCAATATTAAGATTGTGAGTTTCACTAACAAGAAAATTGTGTAAAGTGATGTATGAAATGACAGTGGAGTTGAGTGTTGAGCAACATGTATAATGTCATATGCAAATATGTTGTCGGTACTGATCTCAGACATGAGAAAATATGAACCAGCATCTCCTTCATTGAACTTAGTAAAAATAAAAGTAAGGTTTTGCCTTCCCCATCACTTGGAGGGAACATGGAAATTAAGCATCTTGCTAACGAAGATCTGCTGGTTCAGAGTTTGAGTAGGTAGAGAAGGAATAGTAGCAGTCCAAGGCAGGTCTTGACATTTATTGATTATTCTGCCTTTGGTGTGATTGATTAGCTCAGTAATGGGGGGAGAGTTATGTTATCTAATTTAATGAGATAATATATTAATAAATTTGTCACAAATTATGAAATAACTGAGATACCCTGAATTACAAGCCACAAAGAATAGGAAAACTAATAATCAAAATTAGGACTTAATAACATTTTCTTGAAACTTCAACATTTCATTCAATATTGCAGCCTAGGGAAAAATGCAGAATGGGTTGTATTTGGGATTCTAAAATAATTTCAGCAATTAAATTAAAGAACAAAGTAATCCATTACTTGACTATTTCTTCAAGCATTGTAAAAATGTTATAGTATTAATATTAAATATTTATAAAAATGTCTATTAAGAGTGACACAAGGAAGAAAAATCGTCATGTTTTGAAGACATTGAGCCTAAGACAAGCAACTTTTCCATGAACAAATAGCTGTTGGTCATAGCACCTAAGACTTCTTTTAAGTTCAGGACACTTTTTGTTATGTCAAGCGTACTCTAGTTCGTTGACTGAACTATGCTGCTCACACTTCATGAGGACTTCACCTTAGTTTTGTATTCTTGAAATCAAAGCGTAATAAGTTTGCAGCGCTTACACATTTGAAGTGTGTGGGCTAATTAAAGTTCTGATATTAGCCCTGATTTTGTTGAAATACTCTGAGAATTTCATATATTTGGTAAATGTTTTCATATCAGCATTAAAATAGTAATATTACTTATTACATTTTTATACATAGCATTCACCACCAAATTTCAGAATATAAAGAAGAATAGATACCTGACGATCTTTCTGAAAACAACAATCCAGGTAAGACTTCTGATAGTGAATTGCTCTTGGTCGTTCTACCATGGATAAAAAAATAAAGAGTAAGGAAGTTTTGAGCACAAAAGGGGCAGTTAAAAAGTCAATGTGTAAATTGTGTGCATATTTTAAAAATTTGTTTCTTAGTAATCTAGAATTTAGAATTATGTAAGAAGTTAATTGTAGGGAGTTTATAATCACAAACAGTATTGTCTAAAAAAAGTCTTCATTTAATTATGGTCCTTAAAATGCTCTATGATATTTTTGTATAAATAATAAAATAGGTTTTAAAGTTAGTATGTTATATGTTTCCTCTGTGGTGACATTATAATCAATTGGATTTCTTATTAAAATGAGTTATTTATATTTTATAATAAATGTTTCTGTCTAGGAAATGAATATTAATTAGAGTTGATCTGAACATTGCAGGGGTTACGGGCACCAATTCCCTGTGTGGTGAAAAATTTGCGTATAACTTCTGGGTCCCCCAAAACTTTACTAACAGCCTACTGTTGAGCAGAAGCCCTACTGTTAACTTAAGCAGTCAGTTAAAACGTTTTGTATATGTATCATATACTGTATTCTTACAATAAAGAAAACTAGAGAAAATAAACCATTATTAAGAAAATCATAAGGAAGAAAAACTATTTACTTTCATAAAGTGGAGGTGGATCATCAGAAAGGTGTTCATTCTCATCGTCTTCACACAAAGTAGGCTGAGGAGGAGGAATAGAAGTTGGTGTTGTTGCTTCTGTGTGGCAGAGGCAGAAGAAAATATGCATATGAGTTGAATATGCATATGAGTTGACCCCTATAGTTCAAATCCTTGTTGTTCAGTGATCAAGGGTATTACATAGTGTTTCCTGTCACTAAGGAAGTAATTATCTTTAATACTGGCAATTCAAAAATAGCTTTCTGGTATGAACAAATAGCAATAAGAACTGTAAAAAGTAGCCAGTGTGCAGTAGTGTCAGAAGAAGATTCATTTTTAAAGATACTGAGTACAAAAGTCAGATATTACTTGTTGAGAAGCACAAATTATCTTACATATTTTTATTCTAACGTGGTCTCATTATTATCGACCTCATCCCAAATAAATTGAAACTGCATGAGATATATTTACTTTGTTAAAACAAGATATATATTCTTCTATCTGCCAGATAGCTATCATGATAACAGTAATTTTATTAGAATAGGATACCCTGTTACCATTAGGCAAAAGATTACCATAGTCAGTATTCCAACAGACTTGCTTTGGGCTCAACAAATTGTAATAAAAGTACACAAACATTTCACAATAGCAAAAATGGTACTATTCTCCCTAGGTGTGACAACTTAAGCACCTGCTAATCTGAAGCGTACGAGA